>NC_089873.1:197662500-197667500 GCF_040182565.1 Anser cygnoides
AATAGCATTATTAGCAACATATAATAATATAATTGTATGTATACAGTATAGTATATATGCTCTAATACTCATTACATATATATATGTTACAAAAATGTTGCAAAATAGTTTTTATAATGGTCCCTCTCCCTGTGGTGTACTTAGATTCCCAACATTTTGGGAATCTGTGATGAACACATTCTGAGTTAACAGCATTCTGAGTTGCTAGCACTATCTTACTCCCCAAATGGCATCTAATCTATTATACATGATTTGTTCTAGAATATAATCATACTTAACAAATGCCTATTTGGATTTAATGCCTCCCAGTAATCTCCTTCCTCTTTTCTAAAAGCAAGGGACATGGTCCTGTGCATAGTTTCTTTTAAGAATCTTTGACATGAAGAATAAGGAATCAGAAATGTCCTTTGTTGGAGCAGCCTGTTTGTATAAATGCTACAAGCCAAAACTGTCACTTGCAAGCAAAGATGAAAGAAAGCATCTTAGTATTTACTGTTCTTGTTGGAATAACCGAGCCCACGTAGGACCTGAGACAATATACCCACGAGCCCCTCTGCAGAGAGCTGATACCGGCATTTCCTCATGCTGTTCTGGTGCTGGACTGAAAGTACGGGGGGGGGGGGGGGGTTCTTCCTTATGGGGTCTCTGGTGCCTCATGACTGGGAGAAGTCGAACAAATTCAAACTGGTTGCAATGTTTCTTTTTGTATTGGATGAATGGAAATGAGCCACTCTCAGAAGGAATAGGCCTACACTGAAAATAACACAAGCTTCTTTTAACCACAGTCAGAAATCCTGAAGATATTCACCCATGTGGACACCATCTATATGTCTGTGTAGCCACAGTTTTGACGTGCAGTGCCAGGTGCAGATTTCCTGCTGGAAGTTGTTGCTATGTCCATTACAGTGCTACCTCCTCTCCTTTGCTGTCATGCACTGGAGGCCAGAAAGAGGATGGGACATCTCCTGGGTCGCTGGAAAGAGGGGAGGCGGGTGGGTATTGTGAGCAGACAGGGCAGCTCCCTTTTGCAGGCATATGTTTTTTTTTATCTAGTTACCTCATTTTTTAATGTCCACTGTCTAATATCACTTGGGGATAGCTTGGCAGACAGCACTGCTAAGATACTATGTTTTTCTTTCCAGTGCTATCCATGAGAAGCCTTGTGAGTCAGGGCCCCAAGGTGCCCTGTTGTGGGCTGTGACGTGGAGCCGAGCACAGACGGCTGCATGCCCTGCCAGCGGGATGCAAATCTCCTGGGATGGGGAGGACGGACACATGAGGGCTGCAGGTCCTTAAGTGGCCCAACACGAATTACCAGAGATTAAGGGACCTAACAGGGGTTCAACAGCACTGAGAGAAACCTGATCCCTGCAGTTGTACCATGGCAAATGAATACTCTGGAGGCAGCTGTATACAGTAGCATTTAACCTCAACAAGGTTGGAGAAGTCTTTTATATTCCTCTTCCATGTCCTAATTCACTCAGCTAGTATCTGTGAGGAGACAGCACAACCACTGTGACTGTTTGTGTCTATAGAGTGACTAGAAGCCTGGGCTAATCACGTAGTTCTCTGAGGGATATTAACCTGTGGGAACATTCAGAGTGACATGCACACGTCTAAGAGGATAAGTAAGGTCAGGACAATGGTACAGTGCCAAACCTATGCCCAAAGTTTGGCTCCCGCCCAAGCACAGAAATGCCTTGGGTTAACAGACTGTTTGGGCATCAGTTCTAGGTCCAAGGCTTGATTCCAAATCTGCAGCCAGAAGCTTTTGCATAGCATCCCCATGCTTTTCTCACTCTAGACCTAGGTCCCCAGAAACACAAAAAGTGCAGTTTTCAGAGGCAAGGCTTTCCAAGAAGGGAAACACAGAGCTGCAGTTGAAAACTTTGGGGTTTGGATTGCAAAGGTTTAACAAATTATTCATTGCTTTAAGGATTGCCTTGTTAGATCATTGAACTGTGACAGAACTTTAGTATTTAGTAGCTGGAGGAAACTCTGTATTGTCTCTTCCAGCTTTTTGTACTAATGGAGGCATAAAATACTGGAAGTCAGCTGCACTTGGATAGGAAACTTATAATGGAGAACTTCCTTGGTGGGAAATATGATTTATGGGAAGTAAAGAGATAAAGAGTAATTAATATATTTGGGAGAAAAAAAAATAAAAATAAAAGAAAGAAAAGAAGGAAGAGTTCACATTTTTCTGTCACTTAACACCAAACATTCAGCCAAAGAAAAAAATGTACAGATTAAGCTGAAGACAGTCTTGAGTTAGTAAAAGCTTATCATTCACATATTGCCTAGAAAATGTCACGCATTACTATCCTGATTAGTCCATATTTGGGCTGTCTGGCATTCAGCGACAAGTCGTTAGCAAGATAGAAAAGCTGCGATTGCAGTACAGTCTGCTCTTCTGGAAAAAGCTTGCAAAACAACGAATAGCACACAAAAAATGAGCAAGATGTTCCTACTTCCCTGGGCTCACCAGAGAGCTAAGGGACATGATATGAAGCTGAGATAACCTGAGCCAATTTCAAAATCTATTAAAAAAATAAGACTAAAAATACTTTGCGGCTCCTCTTTATAAGTCTGAGGGCAGGATTTTATTGAGAAGATGCTGCATTATTTCATCCGATCCGTAGTCAGAGTTCAGGCAGAGGAGACCAAAAGGGCGATCCAGCTGCAGCAGGATGTGAGGATGATCTCCGCTGTTAATTCGGCATGTAAAGACTCATCTGTTGCACCTTTACCGGGAAGAAACGTGTCCTATTTTCACCGTACAAATTGCACATGCCATGGGTGCAGGTGTCTGCATTCACAACACCCACCTACCCCTGCCTCTGCGGTGTTACACTACACGTGGTGGGGCAGATCCCCGCTCTCTGCTGCAGTGTGCACTATTTAACAGCAGTTTTCCGTGCTGTGGAGCTGCCTACCGTCTGAAGGTTTGCCTAATGTTTTTTTCTGCCCTGGCTCCTCTCCTGCTCTCAGCTATTTAATACGTGGAAATTGGCCACAGAGTTTGTATCTGGGCGGTGTCTCATCCAACGTGGGCATCAGGTGTCTGAGGAAATGTAGTTTACAGGAGTGCTCCCACAGCGCTCGGTGTCTGTCCAGGCCGTGAGCTGATGGCACTGCGTGGTTATTTATACCCGCGACAGCGCGGCAGGGAGCGCAGGCGGAGCTGCGAAGTCACGCGCCTTGCTAATGATAACCTGCCCCTGTTTCAAGGCGGTGTGGAAAGCGGTGGTGACAGCTGGGTGGCACTTTGAAGCCTGACGCCGCCTGCCCTCAGATATACCGGCCTTTAATCCCCTCAGAGCCGTGCTGGAGTTCATGGCGCTCTGTGTGGCGCTTTGTGAGGGCGTCCCGCCGAGGGGCCGAGCAGGCCCGCAGGCCTGCGCCCTCAGCACACGCGGCTGGGCTGGGCCGGGCTGGGCCGCTCCGTTTTCTATCACAGCGAGGCTGAAACAGGACCTCTGCTTCCTTCTTACTGCCCGGCAGCAATATGGATGCATTAATTAACATGCTGGGTATCCTCTTTTGTGCCTGTCAGCACAGAACAGGCCCCGGGCCGGTGTCTTCGAGACCCTTCATGTAGCACAGCAGCCCTGGGGGCTGCGGGAAGGAAAGCGGTTTTCAGGGTGTTGTTACTCCACCCACCAATGATTCTTCAGCACGGGGAGAAAATTCTTGCAGCGATTACATACGATTTGCAGCTAATAAGCCACCTTAGAGTGACTCAGCTGTGAACCAACATACATATGTGAAAAAGTATTTTAGGCCTTGTCTCCACAAATCTTTAAATCTAATGGGCTTGACTGTGGCATTTGATCCAGTAATCATGTTGAGTCTTATTAAGGCCAGAAACATAAGCCATAGTAAGTGCAGATTGAGACCACTTTATATTTGACTAGATATTTTCCTGAGAACTTTCTGACCCGTGTGTGTGACAGAAGCTTTCTTTTTTAAATAACTTTATGAATGTTTGCTGGCATGGCAAACCACAAGAACAAGATACAATAGCCTCTTGGTATAAATCTCAGTTAATGAGATCAGGACTAGAAACCTCATTGTTCAACTTGCATTCTGTCTGAACGCAATCTGCTTCTCAAATTATAAATCAGGGGCAAGACACTGTACCATTGTGTAACCCTACACCCTGGCTCTGGAATGTTTCCTAGTCACAAGAGGATTGTCATCGTTTCATTTACGAGAGAACTATCAAACAGGCTTGGGCCATATTTGGTCTACAAAACCCCCTCAAATGAAGACAGATCCCCCCTCCCGGCCAGCAGGGTATTTTTGTAGCAACCGCACAGAAGCATGCGTTATCATACGCCACATCCTGAAATCTAAAAAGAGTAGGGAAAAAAGTTATTATCTCCAGCACTCTCGCAAGCAGTGCTAACTACTAAGGGTAAAGAATTTATTTATGTATGCCCTATATATGTCCATCCCTCCAGAAAAGGAACCCACACATGTATAAGATCATTCCACTGGAAGGCTCAGTTGTGCTTGCAAAGGCATATTGTGTGTGCAAAGCCTCTGCCGTCCCACAAGACCTTACAGCACGATCCGCTTCAGAAAGCAGATCCCTTCTGTAGAGCTCAGACCACCAGAGAGGGACTCAATTGCAAGCTGAGGATGGTGCAGCAATTTTGAGAGGTCTGAAGGACATAATCGCTTGCACATTTTCATCCAGCTTTCTAACAAGCCGAGAAAAAGGAGGACTTACTAATGTTTGTTACTGGCTTAGGAGCTGTCTAGGAAATCCCAAGATCACTCTTCAGCTCCGCTGAATGCAAGCTGTTATATGCTTAACCTAAAGCTTTCTGGTCAACCAAGTCACTTTTCATTTCTGGAAGGAAATGGAAAGAGTTTCACCCAGAGCAACCTGAGGTCAGCCTCCCTGGCTCTGCTGTTAAAAGCAATATCCTGAAAGCTCTGTGCAAGTACTCATCCTTGCCTCCATATACCTGCCAGCTGAAACCTCGCGG
>NC_089873.1:197670000-197852500 GCF_040182565.1 Anser cygnoides
TGATTTCTTTTCTAATGTGCATTGTCATTCCGGCTTTGTCCACAAAACTTGACAGCATCAGTCCCATTCTCTGCCACAGCAGGAGCTTTACCATGGCTTCTGCCATACAACTCAAAGACCGGTGTACTAAATACTGTACATTTACATGTACATTTACTAAGACCAGTAAATGCAACTCTCAAGAGTGCTTTTTAGTCTCAAATGTTTCGAGTTACCCTCAATCCTAACAGTGTGCAGCTATGTAGAAAGGCAATGTTTACCTCTGCCATTTTACACAAATGCTGGCTGCTCCTCAGATATCATTAGAGTAGAGGTTTATGTGTGTTCCTTTTGACAGCAAACATAGCATTTAAAATGTTTGAAACACGGAGTACAGCTGGCCAGTCCCTTCACAATGCTGCAGGTCCATTACCCTCTGAATCTGGAAGCTGCAGAAAATACTTTTTCCCCAGGAAAGCAAATTAGCTGGAACAGTGGCTGGAGGAGTGTAGTGGGTTTACGTGGCAAGGTTTTGGTAGCAGGGGGCCATGTGAGAAGGATCTAGAAGCTGCCCCATGTTTGGTAAGGGCCCCACTGCTGACCAGAGCTGAGCCAATAAGTGATGTTGTTTGTGCCTCTATGAGAGCATATTTAAGACAGGAAAAAAAAAACTTTGCGCCACACAGCAGCTGGGAGAGTGAGAGGAGTGAGGAACAGCCTTGCAGGCACCAAGGTCAGTGAAGAAGGAGGGGGAGAGGTGCTCCAGGCACCGGAGCAGAAGTCCCCTGCGGCCTGTGGTGAGGACCATGGTGAAGCAGGCTGTCCCCCTGCAGCCCATGGAGTACCACGGTGGAGCAGGGTTCCACGCTGCAGCCTGTGGAGGAGACCACGGTGGAGCAGGTGGACCTGCACCGATGGAGACTGCGGCCTGTGGAAGACCCCTGCTGGAGCAGATTCTGGGCCAGAGCTGCAGCCTGGAGGAGACCACGCAGGAGCAGGTGACCTTGCAGGAGCTGCTGCCTGTGGGGGATCCAGGTTGGAGCAGTGTGCTCCTGAGGGATGGACCCCGTGGTAAGGACCCATATCTGGAGCAGTTCTTGAAGAGCTGCTGCCTGTGGGAAGCCCACACCGGATCAGTTCAGCAAGGCCACCTCCTCCCCCCTCCCTCCGCCCATCCGAGCAAAACCACCACAGAGGAGGAAGGTCTATGGCTCCTCCCAGCCCCCTCTGGCCTCCCATCACCCCTACAGTTATTGCCACCACCAAGGCCTCACCAGACAGCAAGGACCCTGCTGCCCCTGGATGGCTGAAAATGCCAGCAGGGGATGGCGAGTCTTGTCCAAAAAGCCCCAGCTGCAACCCAGCCAGGCCCCATCTCCTTGCCTGTCCCCACCAGCACCGAGGCCATGCCATGTCCCTGCAGCTTTACCCACCCATCACATCCACAGCTGCTGCCTCCATGGCGCCACCAGCAGCCACAGCCCTTTCCCACCCCAATAAGGTCCTCAGGTCCATTGCCTCCTGCCTCCCTAACACCTAGCTGCAAGTGCTGGAGTGGGCGGTGGCTGTTAGCCTGCGTAGCACTCCCAAATGGAAAGGAAGAGAATCCTCTTCCTGGCTTTGCAGGCTGCTGCATAGGATGTGGAGGAGAAGGGGACTTTGCCTGGAGTGCTTTTGTGCCCTGCAGACCCCTGGTGGGCATCAAGAGTGTGTTAACCTCAGCTTCTTTCTCCTAACCCCGTCCTTCTCCTGGTGGGAGGCTGCCAATTACACCCTCATCCAGCTCTGCTCTGCTGCTGTTTGGGATATTCTCCCTGGCTGCTGCTTTGTATTAGCTGACAGGTTGAAGACCGTGCTGTGCCTACAACACTGCTGTAACTTTCTCTTAATGAGTAAATCTGGGCCAGGTCGATCGTTACACACCCAAACAGCCACAGAGGAGTTGGGGAGCTGCCATCTCATGCTGAAATTGTCTTCATTTCACCCTGGAGCCTTATGGCTTGCTTGCAGGCCTCTGATCTCCACAGTGGTCATCACAGTTGGGTTTGCCTGGGTAGTAGTATTAGTAGCATTAGTAGTATAGTATTTAGTAGTAGTAGTAAAATATTGTGAATAGTATTAGTGAAATATTATTATATTAGTAAGCAGTTGTGTTAGTACAATATTACACCACAGGTAAATATCCCTTACAAATCCACGATTCGTGGATGGGCCAATTCACCCAGTGTTGAGCCTCAAGGAGCAAACTGGAATAAGAGGGAGAGTAAAACAGCAAAAATTCTTTCCAAGAAGAAAACCACATTGCTTTCTGTGAAATGTGAAAGTTTAATTTTAGCAATGAAGAATTAATTTTTGAGCTCCAGCTTCCCTGTATGACTTCATGTGACCTGTTGGACTTCAGCTTTTTGCTTAAAGCATGCTTCACCAAATGGCAAAGAACATGTACTGAGGATACAAGGTTATTTTTGAGGGAGACCGTTTAGGCTTGTGTTGGAAACCATAATTTTAACCTGGTTTCCATATGTTTACATACTAGAATTTGATTTTAGAAATAATATGGACTAATTTATTTAAAAAGCAACAAAATTGGCAGGCAGACTGAAGAGTTTTAGGAGGAAGTCTAAGGTACCCAAATTTTAATGTTTGTGTCTAAACCAATCTTGTTGATTTTTGTGCAGTTAACTTGAAAAATAAAGTTATTTGCTTTATTATTATTTACCATCATCATCATCATTATTTATTTCTATGTGATGAATAGAAAGATCTGTAAATATCAGTCTGAAGAATAACCATCAAGTAATGGGAACAAAAAGGCTCGTTTGCTCTTCCGAAGTGCTCAAAATCCAGCAGCTGCCCCTGGGCTCGCTGCCCTAATGCACATTCCTTACTTCTGAGAATCACACTGTTGAGACACCAAAACAAAAACTATACTTTAATATTGTCAAAGGAGTCAAAGTAACCTAAGAAACAAAGCTATTGTCTTTGAGTTGAAGCCTGTAATCCTAAATCAAGTATCCTACTTGAAAATATTTTCCTAGAAACTTAAATGCAGGCACCTGGTTTTGAAAAATCTCACTGTGTAATTACGAGAGGAAGCTGACTCTCTGGCTTTGCTTTTGCCACCTAAACCGATTAATGGGAGAAGAAACCTGGTTAAGTTGACATTCTGGCTTGCTGACTAGCAAGGGTTGTTTTTGATCCATGGCCTCTGGTATTTGGATTATTTGCTTTCCCTTTCTTAATCTCTGTGGAGAAACTTTCCCTCACTATTTAAATATTAAATCCTCGCCATACTGGAATGTTGCAGCATACTGCATACAAACAGAGATGTGAGGGCTGAGTTTTTTCAGTGCAAAACAATTCTGAAGTCAAACTCAGAAGGCCTTTGTTCATTTGCCCTGAAGATACAGGGATGTCTTCTGTTGGGTATTTAACATGTATTTGAGCACCAAAGACCCTGTAAGTGCTGACACACATTGCAATCCTTTAGGCTTGTGGGCTGCAGCTGCAGCTTCCCCCTTCTGGCAGCAAGGACAGGGTAGATGGCAACAGCAATCAGAAGGGGACTCTGGGTTTCTGCAGTTTTGGTGTTTAAGTACAATTTATCTTAACAGGCTCCAGACTGAAGTCAGCCCTTTCAAGTCTATCAGATTTTTTTCCCCCAAAGATGTTGCAGTGCCTAGCTAGAGGAGAAAGGTAGCACCCTTCCATTCTTCAAAATGTTGTTTTGAGAAAAACAATCCCTAAACTTCCTTTGTGAAAATTCTGCTGCTATTTGCCACATGTGTAGCTAGTCTTAATTGTGGCTGATATCACCCATCAGCAGGTAGCCCTAATACCCTGATAAACTGTCCATTTCTGTGTTGGGCACTTGTTTTCCTTTTGTCTCTGTCTGACAGGTTGGTTCCCTCCTAAGCATGGCAGCACTAATTAAAGGTACTGGTGTGGTGGTCTCGGTATGATGGGAAATAAAGTTAAAAAATTCTTTTGTGAAATATCTTTTGATTGCTTCCTTTGTGAAGATGCGTTCTATCCAGAGAAGTGCTATGTCCTTCTGAGTGCATGTTTCTGTGGTTGCACTGGTAGAGCACTCGGCCCACTCCTGAAATACAACTCTTCTAAGCTCCCATACGCTCTAATGAAGGCTAGCAATAACACTGCGTAGCATTTAGGCAGCACTCTGATGGAAATACGAGTGCTTAAGTCCCAACCCCACAATTTTTACTGAATAGATAATGAAAGGAAAATCAGACATCTAATAGGGAATTATAAATTCAGAGATTTAGTAAATTGCTTTTATTGTTTCTTGAAGATGGTTACCAGCTTAGATTTGTTGACTGGTTCTGTGCATTGTGTATGGCTTCTACAGCTTTTTGCAATATTACTTTGCACTGAAACAGCAGAGGAAGAGAAAAAGAGAGGAGGTTAAAAAGTTACTGCTCCTTAAAAATTATCAAATCTCACAGATTTAGGTGTCATTCTAGTTAACTAACAAAAGGCCTTTGCTCTAGAACTGGTATAACAATGCAGACAGGTTTATCACCAAACATCACCAAAACAAATCTGTTGACATGTTAACAGTCATGCAACAGGTGAACTTAAAATTGAAGGACCAATGCATAATCTGTCAGTCCAAGACTGTCAAAACCAAATTGCCCTTCAAAATAACCACTTACAAAGGCAACTGCAAGTGCACCACGCTCTGCAGAAAGACACTCAGTCATGTTCTTGGGATATATATACCCTTACGCAGAATATATTGTTATTTGGCTCCATCTGTGTATCTTAAAAACAGGAATGGAGTCCTCCTCTCCAGGCCTGTTGTCCCCACTTTGGTTGCTTCTAATTCTCCTTATGTGGAGATTGTGTAATGTGGATTACCAAGGTAAAGCTCATGAGGAAAAACCAAAATCACATTTTGCTGTTGAGCTAGCTGAGTACTTATGGTGTTGTGATTCTAGAATAATTATTTTAGCCCAAAGCTGCCACTGACGTATAAAGGTGTCCCCATTGTGCTTCAGTGAAAGTGCATCTACATACCCTTTGTTGTACTTGTCCTTCCCCAGGAATTTTTCTTTCTAATTTCCTGCCAATTTCAGCCTGGGTTCCTTCACATGAGGAGCTGAGGAAGAACTGCTCTTTAAGTGCAAACGTTGAAAAACGTTGAGTAAAGCTGGAGAACAGGAACCTCCAATAAATTCAGGAAGAAGTGCAGGAGCAGTAGAAGTATGAAGGAGAAGCAGAAGTATGATGCTGGAAGCACAGTCAGTTTCGGCACCATCAGATGTAACTACTGAATAAGGGCAACAGACAGTCTGCAATAATTTGCAATACAGTCACTGATATAAAGGAAAAAGGTGAAACTCCATGCATTATTTACTGATAATCATATCACTTTTACAATGTGTCATTTACAAATGTAATAGAATCTATTAGCAAATCTTTAAAAAACCACAGGAATTTTGGAGAATGGTTTACACATAATCTAAGTAGTGATTTTTTTTTCTTTTCACTGTAATTACAGGTAAAGGAAATTTACACTACCGATATAAATGCTAAAAATGTGAGGTATTTTCATTGTTTTAATATACAGTGTTTTACAATAAAGTGCATAATAAAATAGACTTAATTATCCTAAAAATGCTTAACAGTCAATTGACATTCATTACTCGAGTTACTGCTTTCATCTTTATTTTGTGGCTAATTTTATAGTGTCAAATAATACACACATAAAAAGTACATAATGCTGCAATATACTGGAGCAGCTTTTTTAAGAGAATATCAGTATTTCCTGTGCACTTGCAACTGATTGCTAGCTGACGCATTCTGGTACTGCTGTGAGGTTACTGTAGTATTCACCAAAGGGGAGGATATAGATTGCCGAATACTCTATAATAAAATGGAGAATAATGAGATGTATATGTGCAAAACCAGAAATGTAATTATGTATAACATTCAAGAAGCATCATTTGACAATATCAATGTGATCTCTTTTCCATTATATGTATATATGTTAAGAATTTAACCTCAGTTATCCACTCTTTTTCTGCAGCTGGGAGCTTGCACAACAGTTGCGCACTCATCGTTGAGAAAATTTCCAAGCCAGTGCCTGAGATCTGTAACTGTATCTACAGGTCCACACTCCTGTTTAAATGATTAAGTATATAACAGTATGGAAAGAAAGCTCTTAAATGGCCATCAGAGAACTTACAGAGACTAGTGTTTTTATTTTATTCATGCAATAAAAATGCTGTAGATGAAGAATTAGTGGAAGAAATGTTTGTTCATTCATGATCAGCTGGCCAAAAAGACTGACTACTGGCTGACAGAAACGTGCATTGGTGGGGAGAGCAGCTATTGTTTTTTAAAGTAGGATGAGCTATGAAGAAATCCCCAGAGAAACCCCTAGGCTCAAAAATGCTATAGTACAAGACAGTTAAACCCAATAAAGGTAACTTTATTGCTACTTTAATTGCTGAAAAATAACATATTTTTAAAGTTGTTGTCCATTAGGAATTAAATTCTTAAGATAGGAGGCAGAGGAAATGAAGCTGAGGTTCCAAGTCACACATATTAAGGCCCACAAGAACAGAGATAACATGGTGCTTTACACAGTCCCACTTCAAAACTAGGCAACCATGTTGAATTTAGGGGCCTCAAAAATGTTCTTTTTTTTTTTTTCTTCTAGTTTCAAACTCAGTAAGCGGCAAAAGCCTTCTGAATAAAAAGTATTTTCTCTAAAATTTTTGTTAGAGAGCTTATAAAATCTAGAGTTTATCCAGTCAAGTATATGAAGTATGCGAAGGTAAGCACAGAAAGTATATGAAGTATACAGTCATCTGGCTATATTTTTTTCCTAAGTAAATACACATTAATATACATTAGCTTCAAAATATACAAATATAAGTTTCCTAACAAATATACATTAAAGGAGGAGGCTGATATTACAGGAATATAAATACTTACTTCTGAAATACAAATTGATCATTTGAAATGTAAATTTTGCACATTGTGCACTTATTTCCCTATTCAGTTCTTTATATGTCAGGTATCATGATTATTTTGTTTCAAATTGACAAGAACTAGAATACATGAACCAAAACATAAACACTTCCTGAAGAAAGGTAATACCTATCACTTACATCTGCAGGTCCAAGTAAGAATTCATTGTATTACCAATTATTTTATGCACTACTGCACATCATTCTCCCTCTCCTCTCAAAATTATTATGAAATACAAATTAATTATGAGTTTTATATAGTTCAAATGGACCCTGCTACATTATTATTCCTTAAAAGTTCTTGAAACTTCTTGGACTTTGCAGGTGTCTTCAGATTTCAAAGGGGAACTGAAGCCAGAGGATAAGGCAGTCGGGTATAAACTCTCAAAGCCTGATTATAGTAATACAAAGTTCATTATGTATTACTTTTTACATAAATAGAATGCTGAAAGTCTGGCAAGCCAGTTAAACAGATTGAAGTAAATATTTTCAACTATATTTTTGCTATAAAATAAGCCACTTTGTAGGAAAGTAGGTCAGTTTGTAGGAAATATAGCTGAACAGGAATAAAGCTGAACTTATTTAATATACTTACTAAAGGAGTGATTATGTGTAAAACACCTGAGGCAGATGGGTTTCTGGTAATGGCTTCTTGAACATCTAAAAATAGAATCAAAGTATATGATAAATATTATTTAATCCAAATACTGGAATAGAAATATGATTCACAATCAAATATTCAGCACAAAACTTCATGAAGATTGTTGAAATGTAGTTTAATAGAACTGTTCTTTTTTCCTCTACTGATATCTGTTGAAGTATGTGACACATCTGTATTTTAAAAAAATTCAGCTAGATATTTGGAAAAAAAAATCTACTGTGTCTATAAAGAAATCTAAATCTATAGAAAAGTGTGTCAGGTGCTAAAGCTGGCAACAAAACTTCCAGACTTAGATTGGTTAGTGACTAACTGTTATTAATTAAACAAACAAACAAACAAAAGCAACAATAACAACAACAACAAAAAACTACAAAAAAAAAGCAAACAACAAAAACCCCAAACCTACAAAGTTACACAGTTTCAGGCACTTAACTTGGTAACATGTGAAAACAAAGCTGAAAAAGGTGAATAAAAATGGTTTAAAATGCCATGTACTTATGTGTCATGTAAGTACTTTACTTATAACACTTTACTTACTAACTTAGAGGTGCATACTTCCATGTACTTCCATGTCATATGCCTAACTGTAAAATTTCAGAGCTTCCCATGACCAATTTTATTTCCAAACTAATTAAGCAAGGTAAATTTAGAATACATATATATATGTATTGTTTTAATTTGCACAGTCACTTCATTTGTAATCCATTGACTTCTATACTTTAATATTCCTTATGTTCTTTTCTTAGTTTCCTCAGTTTTATTTTTCACACTGTGCAAACTTCAGCTTTATTGCTTCCAATTCCTTTGCTGAATTTGCTTTTTTTTTTTTTTCAATTTCTCTGTTATTTATACAGCAATTTCTTGTGTATTTTCTTGCATTTCTCTTTTCCTAATGTATACTTTATTGACCTGAGCACATCATACCAAAACTCCTGTCCTACAAAAGAAGGAATTCTTTACTTCCATTTGCCTTGAAGCAAGAGGAATGAGGTACAGTGTCAGGAAATTCTGAACCACAGCTAGATGGGAGCAGAAATTTTAAGCTATAGTTGCAGAAAGTTTCTAAGAGGTTGCAAAGTTCTTTTATCTTGCTGTTGCAATTTACAAGAAACTGAAACCTTTTTCCTCAAAGTCAAGCAATCCATCATTTGATGTGGAAACATATGGATAGTGTGTTGGAGTTTAACACCATAAAATAAGCCCTGGTCTGGTATGATTCCAGGCAACACAAACTATTGGGGTAAACTTTGGTAAACTGACCATGAAGTAATGCAGTCCACTAGGAAAGTTAAGTAGAACAGTAAAATAAAATCAACGGACTTCAAGAAAACAGACTCTTGTAAACTTGAATAATTGGCAAGTAAAATTTCAAATGAAACAAATCCAAGCAGAAAGGAAAAAACAGCAGAGTTGGAAGTTCCATAAAAAGCAAAAATGACAAGCACAAGTTATTCCAATGTATGGAAAGCCATTAAGAGACCACATAGACTAAGTCACAAGGTCCCCCATTGATTTCCAATACTGTATCATGGGATGATAGAATATCCCAAGCTGGAAGGGACATAAGGTCACAAGGATCATCAAGTCCAACTCATGGCTCCACAGGAGACTACCTAAAAATTAAACCAAATGTCTGAGAATGTTGTCTTGGAAAGGACGGAACACACAAAATGCAGAAACTGTAAAACTACTGAGAATTTTTATAAAAGACCTGCATGATCATGGTATCAAAGAATCATAGAATCATTTTGGTTGGAAAAGACCCTTAAGATCATGTCCAACCATCAGCCTAACACTACCAAGTCCATCACTAAAACACGCCCCTAAGCACCACATCCACACATCTCTTAAACAGCTCCAGGCATGGCAATTCCATCATGTAGGTCAAAGCAAGTACTAACCACAAGATAGAATAGCAAGAGTCTAAGTAGTAAGTTAATTCTACATGTATGTTAGTTCTAATAGAATGACCAATGAAAGCATTTATCCACTGGAGAGAAAAATACCAGGAATGGACTTTTTCTCAACATGCTTCAACAAAATGTCAACTGTGATCAGATAGCTCATATTAAGAAACACTGGCATAAAGCTGGTAAGAAATTGACCTGGCATAGAAAAAGAACGGGGTGTAGAAAGCTCAGGTAAGTCTGACATTTTAAAAGTATTTGTGCAAGTGATATTCACATAAACATTTAGATTTGGCTGCAGCAATCTCAGAACTGCATTTGTGATCCTTAAGAGTTCACGGAGAAGAAGAGCATTCCAAGAGACTAGAATAAAGAAAATGAAAACCTTTCATTATAAAAAGTTAGGTATGCAAAAATACAAAGTGTATAATAAAGAGTAATTATTTGCAAAAAATAATTGAAAAAAAACCTGGATGGATAAGCATCAGAAGAGATTCCTAAGTGAGGCTTGTGCTAGTTTAAAGAACAATTTTGAGAAACATCTATTACAAACAACAGCTACTGTTGAGCTGTTTCTGAAGGGCTGAACTAGTTTCTGAAGGTGTCCTCCAATCATATTTTGATTTTTTTTGACAAAGGCAAAGTCACCATTATTTTAAATTAATTCTGTTGACTATAAGAAGGTTTAATGATTTTGATCTACTGTTTGCTATAGTTAGTAAAGAATAATAACAAGAAAATAAGAGGAAAAGAGATTTCTATCATGAGATTAATGTTTTTAATCCAAACTAATCCAAGACAACAAAATATAAAGTTACTTAACCACTTGATGTAGGATCCTATTTATTATCAAACTTACTTTGTAGCCTTTGATTGAGACGATCAAGAGACTGGAAAATCTTCTCTTCTTCTACTGAAAGTGCACTCATGCCTAGACACGGAGCCCTGTTAAGCAGAAAGGGTTGTCTTGCTGGTTGCACACCTTCCATAGCTGCCAGGATTTCATCTTCTGCAGCTGGTGTACTTGCTAGTTTTTCTGCCATAAGAAACTGAGCAGTGCTTTCTGAAACTGATGAGATTATAGGGGTAAACTCAAGCGAGAAGAGCTCATGACATTTAAATATACTGCTTGCTTTTGTGACTATGGGTCTGTGAAACATAAAATTCACATTAAAAGATCAAAAAGATGGCAGTCAAGAAGCATGATATGTCAGAAAATGATATAATTAAGATCACTAATGTGTTTTACAATGGGGATGACTTGTTCCAGAGCAAGTTCTACTAGTCTTGCAAATATATAATAAATCAATACCTGTCCATATCATACTGTTATGTATGATGCATACAGCTATCATACAGCTAAATACAATCAGGAACAGAATTAAACTTGACTATTTGTTCTTATGCATTTATAAAACCATCAATGTCATAACATATAGTGCTGTATTTTACATTTCTGTGAAAAAAAAAATAGGTCTAGACAACAAACTAGAATCACTGATGCTAAAAGACACAAGTGATGTTACACAGTGCCTACATTAGGTCACTACTTTATGTATAACAAAGAATCGAAGTGAGATGTGTTACTATACCTTCTTCAGACTTGTAGGTGTTATTCATACTTTGTGCTGGATCAAATGCAGATTGAATAGGACTCAGCTGGACAGCATGTAACGAATTCTATCAAAATATTTTAAAACTATTTTAAGTGTAATTTAAGGTAACTGTATTACTTTCTGAACATTTTTATTTATTATTTCATATTAATAAATGTTTCAAGTGCAAAAATATTAGTGCATACTAATTCAGTAGATATATTGAAGTTGATCGTATTATTTTCATTAGTAGTGACAGCAAGCTGACTTAGCACATTAATTCAAAATTGTGACATCGAACAAATCTTTGATATACCTGAAATTCTTTCAATTTTGAGGAAAAATAAGCTTTTTTTTTTTTTTAATAGTATCAAATATTTACCTGTGTATGATGAGTAGATGTCTTTTTAGATGCCACAATTTGCCTTCTCTGTTCTGAAAAAGTTCTGTGTGTATGTTCACAGTTATCAAAAATCTGTTTTTGTTGTGTAACAGGAACAACACCTTAAATGAGATGCATACAAAAATAAAATAAACACATGTAAAAACATGATAAAGAAGGAAAACTATTAATGGTGAATAAATTTCTCTGTCGAAGTTTAAATGTCTATCTTATGGATGTTTGCATCAGATCTCTCTAGATTTATTTTCCTACAGTGAACAGTGAAACAGGTGCTTCTAAGGCTTATTTAGTTTAATCTTAGGATAAGACTATAAAATCCAGATGTGGATTATATGCGCTATATAGTATTTTCCCTCAGATAGAGAGGCCTAACTTAGACATTGTACTTCAAATTTATCTCAGTTTTGTCTGGTGTAACAGTACATTTTCATAATCAAACCATCAGGTTTCAAAATGAAAATTAAGCTCTAATTTAAATTTCCACGCATACAAGCTGAAGATGCAAATCACTATTTTCACCTGCAAGTCAGGATCTACATATCCAAGGTGACATTATATTCTCATTTGTAAATAGAGTTACTTGATTTCTTCTTGGGAATATAAATTACCTATTTATTTATGTAATTGTAAATTTAATGTACAGCTTTATAAGTAGAAGTTCATGACTAGGCCAAGGAGTCTTTTAGTGATTTTAACAGAATTTTTGTTCTTTACTTGTTATTATAGTGATATTCAACAAAGCAGCATTCTTACTGTTTGCAGAGAAAGAAAACAATTCATTCATCCTAGAAGAAGGTTTGATAATAGTCTTCTGGCTGTTCTCACCAGCAGTAATACAGGATACAGGAGCTTTAAAAGGTTGCCATTTAGTTATATGTGAATTATTGTAATGTGACACATGATGCTGAATAGCACCTGAAAAGAAAGAGAAATGTGACTGTGTTACATTGAAATTTGAAAAGAACCAAAGAAGAAACCCCGTGTTGCATTAGTAATCACATAAACTTTCCCTGAAAAATAAATTCCAAAGTTACTCTACTGATACATCAACATTTAATTGAATCAGTTTGCAAGATTAGATCTATGACTAGGAAAGACTCCTTTGGGAAATTTAATACAAAATATAACAAGCAATAGTATATTTAAGGGCATGAGATACTGAGATATGTCTATTTTACTCTAAGCATGTGCATTAGTCCCACGTTTATCACACAATCACAGAATCATTTAGGCTGGAAAAGACCTTCAAGATCATCAAGTCCAACCATCAACCTGACCTACTGAATCCCATCACTAAACCGTGTCCCTTACTGTGCCCACAAGGCACAATTTGTCTCAGGCTGAATGTTAAACACATTTTTAAAGCATTTTACTGGCTGAACACCAAAGAAGTTAAAATAATTCTAATATCCAGCAATCAGAGGATAGCTTGTGTCAGCCAGAAAATACACCATTTCAAGCCTGGAACCTGAGTTAAAGGAAGCCTGGAACCCCAGTTAAAGGACGGTCCTCATTTATGACAATTTTGTTTATTCGGCTCATTCTCACTTTCTGTAGCACATATTTGTCATACATTGCAGATCACATTTTCCCACAGACCTTAATGAGCCCTGTGATAGTGCCACAGCAGATAATTTACTCAAGAACAACGCAGTATTCAGCCTCTCTAGCAAGCCCTTCAGGACAAAGACCATGGTGATCTATATGCATTTGCAGGCAATAGAACAAATACTAGCCAGCCATTGAGACTTATCTAGAGTATTTAAAATAAAGAAGACTTTGAAAACACAAAATGTAAGCAGATACTGAGAGAGGGCCGCCACCCCAATTATAAAACGAGGTTGCTCAGCTCTTCCTCTAAAAGAGCTGCAGCTCTGTGACACTGGGGCTTGTTCACTGATCTGATATGCAAATAAGGGCATCAACAGGCAAGTACCTCTGCTGGAGGCCACACATGGTAATGGCAGACTTCATTCATTTCCAATGTAAAATCAAATAGGCTAACTTAAATCACACATATCTTAAGCTCATCTGTTTGCCTTTGAACTGGAATGGACAAGCAGATAAAATTTCTCATTTCTTCCACCTCCTTCAGGCCAAGAATATTCATCCAGCTCTGCTCCCATAGTTAAAACTATGTATTTACTGTAGGTAAAACGAGAAACAGTTTTTTTTTTTTTTTTTTTTTTATGTTACGGGAATGCCTTATTTTGCTCGAAAATCTCTCTGAGCTGCGTGGCTGATCACAGCTCAGTCAGCAGGTTGGAGTGCTGCATGTACCTGCAGCAGGGGTTGGTTTCAGGAGCTCTGCTTCCAGCTGCAGCCCTCAAGAGAAAGCAAAGCAGCATATAATAGAGAAACCACCAGCAGAAGGATGCCATCACTGCCTGAAGGTACAGCATGTAGCTGAGTTGCAGAGGAGAAACAAGCTAAATCAAGAAGTATGAAACATTTTGAAAGGTAAACCCCAAGAGATTAAAGTTTATTCTCCCAAAACTTCTTACACATCTTTTCTCTTACCTTACCAATCACCTTTTGCATCATATTGCTCTTAAGGTTATTTTCTAATAAATTGCAAGAAATTTCTGAAAAATCCCTGAAATTTCATAAAATTTAAAAATTTGTATCTTAAAGTTCTTTATAAATCAGACATTTTGAAGAACAGCAAATTTGTCCAGTAGAAGTTTTTCATTGTTTATTTATTTATTTATTTTAGTATTAATTGTATTAATGAGACTAAGACTTAATAATTTTAGGCATTTACAGTGTCAGCATTTTAAAAACACGGTAGATCTACATTTCTTTCACTTCCAGGTGGCAGTGACTTGGATAACAAGCTATGACTCCCAGTTACCTTGTAAAAATTGCTCATATAAACCTACTTCCTCTTATATCATTATTTAGACCACCTGTCACATCTGCTCATTAGTCAGGTATATAATCTTAGGAAAAGCACTTCCTTTTCATTTAATATTGTAGAGAGCTTATAAAAATGGGGATCCACATTTGAGAGGCCTCTGGGCATCACTAGAATAGAAATGATAATTACAAATGCTGAAAACTTGTTAAAACCAAGTATTGTGTGAATTGATGAAAGGCTGAAGGTTTTAACTAAAAACAAACTTGTGATGTAATTTAAAAGTATATTCTTATGAACGTCCCCCACCCCAAAAGCCCAGACACATGACTCTAAACCAGCAGCAGAGTCCTTTGGAGCTAGGGCAGCACGCAGTCCTTTCCATGCACTTCTTGTTTTTTCAGCTGTTGGGATATGATCAAGATGTAATCCATTTTCTGCATTAACAGATCTTTCAGTGCAGGTCACTGAACGATCTTGACAGGCACTTGTCTGACCACTATTTACAGAACAAGTATTTTTTTTGCCAAAGGTTCGTATCTGGACGTGCTGCAGCAAGGTGTGGCCAAGTCAGAATTACAGGTAATGCTCTCTCTGTGTGCTCTAGTTCTCCTAGTTAAAGTTTGATCTGCTAACAAAACATGCCTTTCATTGAAATAATTACCATTTGTAGTGGCAGCTTGAAGACTGGAGGAAGGCTGTGGCTGAAACCCCAGGCTGACCATGGTTTTGTCACTTGTGTTTCCCGTTGTAGGTGCAGATGGTGGGTAAGGTACCAGCACCCTGCCTCGAGCTGCTGGAATTGTGTTGGCTTCAGTGGCCGACTGTGGTTGGACCAGAGTGCCTCTTCTGTTCTTCAGCATAAAACCCGACTGGGCTCTTACGGGTCTTGGTCTTCTGGTTATTTTTGGCTTATTTTTGTGTTGATTACCTTTGTAAATTTTAGATTTGTTATTACATACTGGGCGTTTGCCTTCTTCATCTTTTGATACCACCCAAGCTTTTTTAGCAAAAGAGGATCCAGTAGACATAAACGTATTCAGAGACATGCACTCTTCATTTGATGTTCCAGAATTAACATTTGGTTTTGATATATGAGAATTTTCCTGGTGATTTCTTGTGAATGTGGTGTTTGAAGAGTGAACAACCATATTTAAATTAGTCCAAGGAGCATCACTTGCAGTTTGAAGACATTGCAGCTGTGCAGAAGATATTTCACTGGTATTTTTTTCATAGCGTTTCTCATCATTTTCCATTATTATCTTGTTAATCTGATCATACCATCTTAGTTTCCTATTGGTTTTTTCATTTTCTGCACTTTTCTTTTTCATTTTTGCCAGTTCCAAACTGTCTCTGATAGACGACACAGGTCGAGCTCCAAAACTGATCCCATGGTTCATAACCACAGCTTTGAAATGACTGGGTTCATATTTAGATTCCTTCTTTAAGATACTTCTGAATAGTTTTGCTCTTTTTCTGTCATAAATTTTGTTTTTCAGGGTTTTGTGCTGTGCAGGAATGCCAAAACTCAACTCTGTATCAGACACCAGTGACATAGTTTCAACCACATTCGCCTTCTCTTCCTCCTTGTTATTTTGTTGCTTAACATTGCACAGAACTGAGGCATCCTGAAATAAAGATGATCCTTGGTCAACGTCATCAACACATCTAATGTTTTCTTCTTTTGTTTCAATCACTTTTCCCAAAGTATTTTTAAAAAAATCTTTACTAATGTTTTTGTCCTTTGGCAACGTATCAGCTGTGCTGGGAACACCAGTGGAACACCTCTGATTAGGAAATAAGATTCCAGATGTTGCAATAGGTTCACTGAAGGTTTGCACAGATTTACTTCTGTTTTGTGGGGTCATTTTAAAGCTCTGTTCTTGCATCAGATCCTGAATTCTTTCTCCTGGAATAGAATCAGGGCTGGCCCAGGCTTTGCTAGGACTGAAAACAGGATGACCAGTGGTCAATGTGCTGGCCGTTCCAGAAGATGGATTTCTTCTTTCTTCTTTTATATTTTGCAGAAAAGTAAATGCTTTATTTACAGAGCTTTCTTGATTACCAGAAGTAAAGAACTCTGCAGCTTTTTTTTCAGATCTGTGAGAAACAGATGATTCCTCTCCTGAACTGTTTACATGTTCAGCAAGAATTAGAACGTTATGTTTAGCTAAAAGATCACGAACAGGTAAGTTGTTGTGGCTGTTTTGGGAATCTAAATTTCTCTGACAATTATTTAGGTGTATGTTTTTAGAAGTATTTTCAGTTGTATAAATCAAATCATTGCTCCTGGTCTGTGATTTTCCAGGATTATACTGGGCACAGTCACACTGCGTAGTCAAAGGTGATTCACTTGGTGGTGTGCAATTTCCATTTTGTTCCCCAGCCTCAAGACTGTCAAGACTTGATAAACTCTCTGAATCGTCTGTTTTCTCAACTTCTTGATGAAAATTCTGAAATACAGACATAAAACCAGACTGTTAAGTTTATCAGTTTTTTTTTTTTTCTTCATTGATACTAGTTTTTCATTTTAACTAGAGGTTAGGCTAAAATACAATCAATACTGGGCCCAATGTTTTTATGACTGAGGGTCACAGCACTACTAATGTTTCCATCACATCAAATTTTACCTGTGTTTAATTGCAAAGGAAAATGATCTGCTTTTGGGATCAAATTCAGAGGAAAGAACTGCACACTTCAACAAGTCTAACTGTAAAACTTATAACAATTCTACAATATCAAAAACAAAGGATCAAGACTAGGGGAATCTAAGCAACACTATTGTTTCTGGATTACCCTATGACACATGATGATTATTGTACTCTAACACGCAACGGAGCTTAAAAAACAAAAGAGAATCCATGAAAATGCAGATTCGATATTAAATCTTCTCCAAACTTGAATTATTCCATAATACTAGACTGAACATCTTTGATTGTTTGTTTTTTTTTTCATACAAAGCGCCACAAGTAAGGAGGATTTAAATGTCATGGCATACGCAACAGCTGTCATATTCACACTCCTTAACTCCCTCTCCTCATCTTTCAGAAAGAGGAAAATATCATTTGCTCTATCCAGACTGATCAAGTGTAAGGGTATAAGGGATTCCATGCCCTCCCCCAACCTCCTCAGCATAATGCAGCAATGAATAAGAGCAATAGGCACCATTCAAATCGCCAGTGGGGTGACTTTATGTGCTATGCAGGCATTTTCTTCGCTAATACTTCTCCATCTAGACACTGAGATGCCTGACATGGTTGAAAATACGTATTTTCTTAAGTACAAGATTTGAAAATGCACATAAATGTCAAGGAAAACATGCCTATTATCTACTTTCACATTCCTGTATTCTTCTCTCTCTGTGCTGTTAAATCCACTTCCATATAACTGAGCTGCTACATTATTTTACACTATGCATTGGAGAAAATTGTGATGAAAAACTAGGGGAAACTGCCTTAGGCATAAAGCAATCCCACTTTTTTGATTAGTGGCTTTAAAAGAGAAAGGTTCCAAGTGGCAAAATCTGTTCACCTAGGTGAGTTATTATATGTCCCTCCGGAAATTAGAATAGATGTGAATAGAATGTGCATAAAATTAGTGAATAAGAACATATTTTTGTAGTAAAACTGTTTATTCTAACAAAAAAAAACCCATAATATTGCATAGTTTATAGCTGTACAAATATTTTAAATTGCAAAATAAAAATCTGAGTGGGTCCTGAAAGACTTTTTATGATTGAATTAAACCTTATCTTGCCCTAAATGTTAAGAGGTTGGTACAGTCTTCTATTATAGTTATGATCTGAGATAAAGAAACTAAATACAAGAACAAAGAACCAAGTGTAGAGAAAGATCCCTTTAGGGAACTTTTTAAAATTAAAGCTATACAAACTGGTGTCTTTCTAATAGAAAAGAATAAATAATGCATTGTTAGTTATTTATTAACCTTTATGTTTGGCTAAATTGTATTGTTAACCTTTGCTTGAACTTAACCAAACAAGGAAAAGGCATATGCTCATAGGTTTCTGTACCAGGCCAAATTGAAGAACTAACTCTGAAATTTTCAAATGGGAAAAGCAAAACAAATCAAAGCAAACCATCAGTAAAAATAAAGCAGAGGTGTCTGGCTTACTTCTTGTCTGAACTGGAGACTGCACCTGTATGCCTAAACATGCACTTCTAAAATGACTAGGTTAAATATAGGGAAAAAAATGTAACGGTTGATATAAAAAAAATACACACCTCTTTCTATAGCAGGTTAGCTTAAAACTGCTTTGTAGAATGCAAGAAAAGCTGCAACTTTTAAAAATTAAAATCAAAACAATTCAAATATTTTTGGTTCAGAGGTTGAAAACAGATTTAATCCCATGTATGTAATGTTACTGTCCTTGTACAACAAAACCTCATGGGGACAAAAGATGTCAGTTGAGGCAACCTCCAGAAATAAGTTTGAAACTAAAAATGAAGAAGGCATCCTCATTTAAATGCATAATCACTTTTACTTAGTTCATGCAAATTTAGCTCACATACATTTATTTTGTTGTAGCATGCAATTTAATCATTTCACACATGAAGGCTGCTTATCATTCTCATTAAATATTTACATGTTTTATTTTGTTTTTCTAGTGTACTTTGTAATCGAAGTAAATGTCGCATTTTCTTCTAAAAACACATAAAGAGTACTATGCATACAGACCTCAAAAAGCATTCAGCAATTATTCATTCCTTTAGTGGTCAATAGTGGTAGGGAAATAAACCTGGAAATCACAATCATTTGTTTTAAACTTCGAGAACATTATAGGATGATAAGGCAGCAAAAATGTTCACAGTGTACTATGCCTTTATTTTCTAGATTTGTGTATCTTTTCTGTTACATAAATACAATTTATTGTATTGCCTGTTGCCTTCATTTTCTTATGTCCCTAATACAGGAAGTCTAAACCCAGCCTGTCCACATACTTGGTACTTTGGGAGAGGGAATACTTCTGAGGAGTTAAAGAGGTCTCTCATACGTCTTAAGACTTAGAACAGCTGTTTTAAGCAATTTCAATTCAGCAAAGCACTCAAACAAAGAGAAAACATAAGCCTAAGAAACCTTTCATGAGGCAAATGAAAGAATAACATTGCAATAAGTATAATATTAAGAGAAACTGACACGTGAATTTTCTGCCAACAGACTCTGTCAGAACTCCATTACACCAAAAAGCTGCCACATACGTATTTGAC
Source organism: Anser cygnoides (assembly GCF_040182565.1). Taxonomy (NCBI): domain Eukaryota; kingdom Metazoa; phylum Chordata; class Aves; order Anseriformes; family Anatidae; genus Anser; species Anser cygnoides. The sequence goes on from NC_089873.1 coordinate 197,689,629, forward strand.
ATTTTCTGCAGAAGTGCTGACTGTTCACAGTTCCAAGAAATGAATGAGAACACTCTTCTGAAGACGAATACTGTAAAAATGCTACCTGTTCTGAAAACCCAGGCTCCTCTCTTCTCACACTATTTGCTAATTTTGAGAATTTTGATTTTGATTTTTGGTTTATTTACAGGAGTTCTTTGTGTGTTATATGGAAATAATGCTCTCTCTCACTTTCGTTGTGAAGTAAAAGACACAAATGTTCATAAAGACACAAAGCTACCTTTCAAAGCCAGTGAGGTACCTAAACACCTTTACTGGTTTTGAGTTCACCACCTTTGGAATGGGAATGTCCATTAGAAAACTAGCAAACTGTTGTCTATGCATGCTTGGAAAACACATACAATTCACGGCACTACACAATGCTGATTTCTCAGATGATTTGGGCCAAGAAAGCAAATGCCACTGAGGCAGGATTTTGGTTCATCTGTTAGACAACAGATCCAGAATATTCCACCGAACCCACCAAAGAAACTATAGAGATGTGGGATGACCAGAGAAAAACTTCCTACCAACACTCTTGTTTTTTCTAGTTCTTAGATGTTTCCTATTTCCTAGTGCTTTTTTTTTTTTTTTTTTTAAATTATTGTTTATAAAAACATTTATCTACCTTCCCCTAAAAACCTACTGGATGTAAAGCTGATATTCATATGCTTTTCCTTCCACTATTTGAAAGCATAATTAAGTTGGCTGTTACAAGATCTGTGAGTTTCCTGGGTCCCAGTTGTTCTCTGCCTGTTCCTGTCCGAATTCTGAGTGTCTGGATTAACGCTTGCTTTCTCAGTTGGTGAGCCATACTTCCTCACGGAGATGTGCCAGTATCAGGCATTAACTGCACAGCAAAGCTCAAGCTGCAAAGATCTACAGAAGTGCTGCTGAGGATTGATAAGAATTAATACTGTATAAAATTGAAAGAGGTGACTATGTTTCTGTTCCCCAGCCACCATGAGCCTACTAGGATAGAAGAGAAATATATGAAGAAAAATAGTTAAATTTTATTTTGCTTTCCACTTCACAAAAAGAGGTTTATCTCTTAAAACAAAACAAAACAAAATACATCTCTGACATCTTCAAAGGGCAGAATTACTCCAGACAGAGATACTTTAATCTTGGTGAGAAAGCAATAGATTTCCCAACTTCCCCTTGAGACATTGTTATATACTCTTTCTGACAAGACCAAGTTATCATAATATAAAATCCTGGCAGATCAGTGTGCACAAACTTTTATTTTCCATTCCCTTCCTGCAAGCAAACATTTTATTATTGCCATAACCACAGTAAATAAGAGATCAGATACTGTTGTTTTTCCCTCTTTTCCTTCCCTTTAGCTGCATTTATGAACATTTTATTCTGTTCCAATAAAACAAGTCACTTTAAAAACAGCTCTGAAGAAATGAAGAAATAATCTAGTGCATAGCTGCATATATATTTCATATATACATATATATATATGGATGTATGTATATGAATATAAAAACAAAAATATAAGCATGGTAATATGTATGGCAGTTCTTATGAAAAAGTATATGCTTGTAAAGGGGGAACAGGTATATAATAGATGACAGTTCTCAATTTCTCTTTTTCTGTGCTTTGTGACCAATGTTGTATGTGTAACAATTGTTATGTTTTCACAAGCTAAGTCTTATTAACATATTCATCTACCTGTGAAACAAAATCTTTTGTACTGAAAATGCTGTTTCAGCTTCAATTCTATATGATCTTCTGTTAAAGCAGGGCTTTGAATGGAGGCAAAGTGCTCTTCAAATAAATGAACATCCAGATTGTCAGATACGAACTTTTTAATGTCATTTTCTACAGCACAGTCTTGGAATAAAATGCTAATTTACTTTAAAAAAGACTATTCTGAGGCATACATAACCAAAAAAAGTCTGACTATTAAAATAAGCAAAATAAGTTAGTCTGGAGATAAATTTCAATGTGATTAGTAACCCAACTGTGAAGTTGCTTTGGATTAGTGAAATAATGTGGATGATAGTGGTATGTTGCAATGCTGGTTGTAAGCCAACAAAAGCTGAGGCTCCCTGATCTTGCTAAAAGGAAAACCAGTAAGGAAATCACTTGAGTTTGTCATAAAATTCAAGTGATCAATATAAGAGATGTTAACATTCACAGTTAAAAGTCAAAGATGACCAGAATTTTTTGGTTTAAGGTGACCACAGAAACCTATTTCCAGTCTTTGCATGGTCTTCTCAAAATCAAATCTGAATTCAATTCAAATCCCATTTTATTTTACCCCTCCCCTTAGAAATCTGTTTTCCCAATAACTAGCCCTGACCATTCTAAAATTTCTTCACTCCTGGGAGAGATTCCATAGACTGGCACTCCTTTTTTCCATGCTGGTCTCATCTATGCCTCTGAAGAGTTAGAATAATACAATACACTCTGCTAAAGGAACCTTTGTTTAACTCATTCCAGTCATAATACAAACGCACTTGAAAACGAACTCAGGTTTTCTGCAAGATACCTGACACATTTCCATTTCATACCCACAGTCCAAACTCAGAAGCCCAGTAAAACAAACAGCTAACAGTCATACTGGCCGCTCATTCACGCAAGTAAGGCAACGTCCATAGCTATGTGTTTGCAGCATCTGCTGCTTTCACTCAGTGTAACATCACTTAAGAAATATTCTTCAGTATTTCCCAGATACCTACTTAGCCCTATACATAGCATATTTAATCAAACACCCTATAACAGGATATGAAGTATTATTGTATTAGAGATAATACAAGAAAAACCCTCTGACCTCTCAGCCTTGGGTTGCAGTTTCTAAGAAATGATACCTGTGTCCCTGCTTCAATAAATAATGAAGTATTTTATGGCAAGGAGAACCACAGAACTAACAATAATGAGTAATTTGAGGGATGCACAATATGCTTTAAAACAAAAGGACAGCAAAAGTAAAATTCCTGTTTCAAATCAATCAGAAAAAGGATTTAAATTTGGATTTCACATATACCATTTGAATAATCTAATCATGGTCATGTAGAGGAGGGAAGAGGAAAATACAATCTCCATGTTGTAATCTATAGCTATTTTGTCTGTGAATTCGCTCTTACTTCCAAGTATTTTGTTTAAAAAAAAATGAAACAATAGAGATAAAATGTGAAGTCAATCAAACAATTTAATTCAACCCTAACGTGTTTTTCTGGAAGAGCATAAAAGTATTGTACTGACCAAAACAGTTTCATATGGGCACCGAGTTGACGATGTGATGGAAAGAAAAAGACAAAAGTTATATGAATAATATTATTCCTTGACATAGTTGAGCCATTTTAGTGGGAATTTTCATTATTCAGCTCCAGGCAGGTGCCAAAAATAGAAAATTTCAACACATAACATTTGGCAAAATGATATGCAATCGCGGGTAATGTCTTTTGGTCAAAAGCTGCATGCAGCTCTAGCTAAAGACATTGCTACCAGCTCCACCTTAAAGATTTTATTTATGCCTGCAATACAAGCAGGAAAGAACTGTGCAAAAAAAAACAAATCCCTCTGATTGAGAATGAAGTTAACAACATTAATTTCTTCGAAGTGGAGTTTATTTATGGGTGTACAACAAATAATAATTTGATGTACTGACTCAGATGCAACTGTTGCACAAAATAAAATCTATTGCTCTCAATATTTGAAGCACAATAATTTTGGAGAATGGTAAAAGGGTCACTAAAAACCTTGGTTTACTGCTGAAACTATACAAATCTTTAAGGTTGGAGAGAAGGGAACACACCAAATCTATGGGTAAGGTCTACATAGAACTTTATTGCCCTGTAGGAAAGAAAAGAATTTTAGGAATCTTTATAATCCTGCTAGGCCTGTAAAAACAGAAACAAAGAGAGGTTAAAGGACCTCAATGGATGGTTAGATTGCAAAGCATGTGCACAGTGAAATACTTTGACGTTTCAGAAAGGCAAGTGCTGCTGAAATGACTTTGGACAACAGACAGCAACAAGACTACTCAAGACTATTCATGTCAGTAACATTAGTAAGAGTATTATAAATACTGCTTCACATCACAGAAAGTCACAGCACACATATACACCAGTTCAATCCAAGAATTAAGCTTCCAAACTCAGGCGTTAGAACAATGACAATAGCTTTTTTGATTATTTTTCTAATCAGAGTCCGAAGCATGAAATTTCAAGAAAGAAAGTCAAATGCTTCAAGTATAAATAGCTATAATTTTAAACTATTTCTCAGAGGGAAGAAGATGAGCAACCCCTAGTGGTAGCAGAAAAATATATTCTGGGAGAATCTTAATAGGACCAAAGCATTTTCAAAAAACATTAATTTGTAAACACATTAATTTGTAAATTCCTGTATTATATGCAGCATCTAAAGCTGATTATCATATATAAGAATGAACATTAATCAACAACCTTGCCAGTACAAAATGTTCCTTCTGTCTCCTCAACCTTTTTGAAATTTACTCCAGTTGAGTGAGATTTTCTCTACTAGTCATCAGCTTCTCAAGATTCTCATGAATCCCCACCAGAACAAAGTGGGTACAAAGACTGAGATGAACATGCCTGGAAACATTTATATCAGAGAACTCCAAATATATCTGAACAGCACACAGGCCTTCAAAAGTTATCCATAAGGATGTATTAAAAGGAAAAGTCCTGCTTTTTTTTTTTTTTTTTTTTAAAGGAAAAGTTCTTGGACAAATCCTTGTCCATCAATGACCCCAAACCTGTAACCATTACCAGAGTAAAAGCAAGGATGCTTCATTGTGTCAAGGTCATTTCAGACATCATGAGTCCCGTAGTTAGTATTATAGAAATATGAGTGAGACCAAAATCATGTCCTTTTGTTTGCAAAAAATTGATATTAAAGACATTTCCAAAATCAAACACTGACTGACCTAAAATCAGACTTAAAGGTGCAGTTTAAGGAAATCACTTTGGATCTCAGTTCTTCACGATTTTCACTGTGTTTCTAAGGTGCCTTTTGAAACTGATTTGGGGTCCAAAAGTTAATTTAGGCATGGAGTTAAGGAGTACTCTGGGCTTGTTACCATAACACTTGCGTCTATTCCAAAGATGACAAAAAAGGACATAGAATCTCAAGAGATTTGAAGTCAATGCCCAGGAAATCACCATACATTAGGGAAAACAAAAGCAGACTCAACATTTAACCCACCATAATTAAATTGCTATAACATTTTGTGCTGAGCTGTAGTAATCAGCAAAGCAGAAACTTAAGTGCATTGTTGGAAGCTGCCAGTTTAAGTTTGGAGCTAGCACAAGACTCCTGTGATAGACTAATGCCTAGCTACTCCAGAGCCAAGAATTCTGGCACACAAATCTTAGGTTCAGAGAAAGAAAGACAATATAACTATGTCTGAGGTTTCTGTGAAAATATCCTTACAAGCATTTTTAAAGATTTCTGATTTCTTATTGAAAATATGCAATTGTCTAACTATAAATAATCTATTAGCAAGGCATAGTGCAGTGTGTCTTGGTGTTGTCTAATTGGTAAGGTGTGTTTAACAGTCTTTCATTTTTATCATATTCAAGAATATCATTTTCAAGAGTTACATTTAAAAAGCATCATTTAATGAATCACATGAAAATATCGTACCTCTAAGTTGCTGAGATGCTGTTTTTCTAGGAGTTGCTGCATTTCTTTCAGATTTTTCTGGAATAGAAGTTGGTTACTATCCATGCTTGTTGTACTGCTCTCCTGCATTGTGTTATTGCAGCCAACCATTGCCGAAATCTGCTCCTGATGGGAATAACCGTTTCTAGATGCTGATGTGGATGAAGTGTCATCTGTGGCTCTTGATGCAAGCAAATAACTTATTATTTTGGCTTACTTCTGTGCGTCAAAGATACACTTTCAAACATGTTCCTTTCCAAAAGTATACATCACCAATAAATGCCTGGCATGCGAAGGAAAGCTAAACTCCATGTAACTACAGGTGGTGCTATTCGTACTGCCTAGCATTAAAACTCTCCAACACTTTCCATTTTAAACCTTCTCTTCTGTTATTTATAAATTGTCAGAGTTTTCTGATTGGGTTGTTGGGTGACTGCCTCAGGCTGGATTATTCCAGAAAATGTCAGCCAACAGTTTGGTCATTTACAGGACAGGAACGTGGATTTTTTTTTTTTTTTAAGAAGGAAAATGACCTTTATTTTTTTCCATAAGGCTGCCTTATATAGAGGATGACTATATACTGCTTCTGTCAGATATTCCCTTACTTCAGACAGTGCGAAGGCCTTGTTGTTTCTAGATGTTGCTTCCAGTGATGACCTGTAATGTCAGTATTGTGGGACATTAAAGAATTTATATTTTCTACCTGAAAAAAAATCTTCAGAGTTGCTATTGTAGCTGTGCACTGTGGTCAAGGTGACCCCAAATGAAGATTGAGGAAAACACAGGTTTCCACAGGTTAGGAATTATCCAGAGCCATGGGGCTGGCAGACACCCAGGAATTAAAGAGGCCAGGAAGCATGGGAAGCCAAATGACAAGAAAAATGAGCAATCAGAGACTGGGAAGGTAGGGAGTCTGTAACAAGATATGTTCAGGAAGAAAGAGACCTGGAACTAGGCTGGGTAAGATCACTAGGAATAGGAACCAACATGTGACAAACAAGAAGCGAGAAATAGGTAGATACCAAGGATGACAAAAACAAGAAATAAGTAGCTTTAACCAATAAGAAAGGTATTAAAAAGGCAAAAAAACAACAACCAACCAACCAAAAAAAACCAAAAAACACCAAGACCCCAAACCCACCAACTCACAGGCCAACCAAGCTCTAGCTGTTTGGAAGTATAACTTGTACCAGGCTGCCAGCTGTGCTTGACTGCTTGACTTGGTTGCTTGACTGCTTAGGTAGAATTCTCTAGTGATGGACATTGATCCTGTCTGTTGGCTCCAACCTGGTTCAAGGGCCATAAATACCCTTAGTCTGGCATACCCAAAGGGGCATATACAGAAATCGATCAACCGGATCTGCGCTTTGAATGATTAGAAAGCCAAACTCATGTATTGCTATTTTAGGATCGAATATTCACTCTACTCCACAATGATTACAAATGGTGATAAAAGGAGAAAAGAACTTGGAAGCAGATTATCAGTATAAGGTTTCAGTCAAGTTATTTGTAAAACAAATATACCTTTACCATAAAGGAGAGATCCAGCCTTTATTTCACCAGGATGAACAGGTCCAAGATACGAAATGATATTTTGTCTCAGAAAACCCTGGATTTTGAGTAAGAAACCAAGCCATGTTGTCCATTCAATGTGCAAATGTTTTCCAACACTCCCAGGATGCATTTCCCATGCATAGCTCCTAAGCAGCATCAATGTGACCCATTAAATGTTGCTAAAGTGTGTGAAAGTCTTTAGCTACATTTGTGGCAAAAGTGAACTTTTAGTCTGTATGCAAATAAGCATGAAAATCATAATTCCATTTCTTTCTCTCTCTCTCTTAAATTGGAAATTGATCCACCACTCGCAATTTCCCCTTCTCCATTATCAGTGAATGTGATGGTTCATTTTAGATATGGGCAATACGCAGTCTAGGAACTTACAAGAAGACAGAATTATTTAACTATTTCATGCCACAAAAAGCTATCTACCTTAACATTCCTACTGAGCAAAGATGAACACTGTAGAGTCACGCCATACTTACACAGACCTTTAGGACAAAATGTGCATTGCTTCTTTCTGGAGATGGTTACCATATGTCTAATACATGTACAGAAACTCAATAATCTCTATCCTTCATTTCACTCCATTTCTTGAACTTAAAAGTTCCTTCTATGGAGCCTTTATCTTTTCCATACTCGTTTTGTATCTAAAATTATACTCTCTATTGAAATTAATCTATTTTCTTTTTAGCTCATCTATGTCAAAGGGATAAATAGTTTAGTGAGACCTTTCCTGTATTTATTATAATATTTATAGTTCTAGGACAATGGAAAATAGAAACTTTAATGTCATCAAGAATATCATTACTTTGATATTTGTGAGAAGATTTTACATAACACTCCCAAAAGGTTGTCTTAATTGCACTGACCCAGTCAGAGATAAATGTTTGGCAAAGTCTGAAAAGGAATTTCTTATTTCTGATGAGACGGCTGAGAGCATAAAGGGAGAACAACTTCTCAAATTTATTTTTAGAACTCTGAAAACTGCATTCTGTATTCTTTTGAACGGGGGATATCCTTGTCAACCAAAAACTTGTACCTATCATCTTTTAAAGACTTTGTTGTTGTGGACCAGACTGATACGCACGTGGACAAAAATCTTTTTTTCTTTTTTTTTTTTTTTGTAAAGTTTCTTGATATCTATTTGAATGTTTAGATCATTTACATTTATGAAAATTTGTACATTCCACCTTTTTTCATGGAATATTTTTGATTTGTCATATTGTTTAGTTTCTCTCCCCAAACTGAATAATCAAATACAACATAATCAAATACAACTCCCAGGCAAGTGGTCATGGCATTGAGCCTGCTGGAGTTCAAGAAGTGTTTGGACAACGCTATCAGACATACAGTTTAATTTTTTGGTAGTCCTGTGTGGAGCCAGGAGTTGGACTCCATGATGGTGGGTCCCTTCCAACTTGGGATATTCTTGGGATATGATAAGATTCTATCATTCTGTGAACTGTTTTTAAATACAAAAATGGAAATATATCATGAACAAAGGAATACCACACAACTTCTGCATCTCATGTGCACACATTCCAATGCCTGTAAGCCAGCTAGTTGTCCAAAATCTTTGCTTCACCATTTAATTAAAGCTTATTTGAAGCAAGTAGCTCTACTACAGCAGAGAATACAATCTCTCACTTATTAGGTGTTCCAGAATTTTTTGCCTTTCTCCAAGAGAAAGTAATATTACGTCATTGCATAATGTATTTATTTTTCTACAACTATTTCAACATAGACATCAAGAATTCTAGAACTTTATAAAATTCACCTACATACAGTTGGTTTTGCAGCCATATTTGTCTTGAATGTTAAATACAGTATTCATTTTTATCTTTGGAAGAGGACTTTTGATGAATTCTATGCATTCTGTTGCTGAGGGAGGGTAAATTATAATGATGATATATATATACATATATTGGTTTAAATGCTTACAGAAGTGTAAGAAGAGACAGAAATATAGAAAGGGATCTACTGCCTCGTCTGAGTAAGTTTTTTGCTGTCCCAAAATTTTGGGGACTGTCAGACATATTTAAAGGTTTACATCTCACAACTGGTGAATGGTTACTTTCTCAGAAAGCTTTCCTGTATCAAAACTTGCTTTGCTTTACAGTTTTGGAAGAAATCTATTTGACCTCTAAGAGAATGTTGCACAATTTTTGGAACCAAGTCTGAATACACAGAAATGCTACTTTTGTGACCCACACAGGGAGAGAACTATGGCTCCCAGTCAAAAACTAACAGGATCTGCCCAGTGCTAACATCTTCTGCAGCAGACTAAAATAATCTGTGCTGCATAGCATTTGCTCAGTTTAAGTCGCAGTGCTTACAGTGGGTAAGGTGTTGTGTGAGATGCAGACAAAAACACTTACTGTATTTTCTGTCACAAGGAAGAAAGATAAATTCTGCTAGCATTAGAATAAGCAAAGCTTTATTTCATAATAATTTGCACACCTTGCCCCTATAAAGAAACCTTTATGGCAATAACCTAATTCTTTTTCTGTTATTTCTGTATCCATATTGTCCACATCCTCCTTTACCCACCTCATATGGCTACTACCCAAGTCTCCCAGTTACCAGCTGGAGAAGAGGCAGCACATTCTGTGGCAGGTTCCAATATATTCAAGTGCTGTCTTACCAGTACTGACTGGCTTGTGACCTGCTAATCCAAATAGGTCAATGTGGACATAACTTTAAAGTGTTTTTCATGCTGGGGTCACTTTGAATAATTTCTTCCTTGCATAGTTTCCATTTTCAAAATTGGAGAAGTAAAATTATGTTTGAGATTCTCTAGCTCTCTCTTGAATTTGGTTACTAGGGGATGAGAGACTGTAAAGAAATATCATAGAATGGTTTGGGTTGGAAGGGACCTTAAAGATCATTTAATTCCAACCCCCTGCCATGGGCAGGGACACCTCCCACCAGACCAGGTTGCTCAAAGCTCCATCCAGCCTGGCCTTGAACACCTCCAGGGTTGGAGCATCCACAACTTCTCTGTGCAGCCTGTTCCATACAAACAAATAAATTTAATTTCTATACGAAATCAAGTTAATCAAGTTACAGAAATGAAAATCAAGGAAAGAATCCACTACAGTTCTTACAAGATAGTGAATTTTAAAATGATACTTTATAATATAGTGACAGCAATGTAATCCTGTAATAAATTAAGCAAAGAGTGAGTGGTTTGAAGATGTTCTGAGGGAGAACTGTGAGCCCTTGAAGCACAAGAAGTTTGTAGAAGGTTGGGAAATAAAGAAACAAATGATGATAGTAGGGGAAAGACACAGAGCTGCTGTCCTAAACCAAGCCTACGAGTGAAATGAGACAAAGGATCAGGTGTTTCTGTAGCATTCAGAAACATCTACATGTTTTTACCATAATTTCAACTTGTATTTGGCAGGTAGCTTTTGTTGTTGTTCTTCTTTAATGGCTGCAGTCCACTGGACACAAACTTTACCTCTGTTCTGAACATCTGCACGATTTATAGCACATTCAAAATAATTATAATGATAGTAATACCAACAGCAGCAACCAGAAAAATAAAACACTGAACTGAATGGTTGAAGAAATGTGTGGTTGGAAAGGTGATAGTCAGGAAAGAGTATCAAATACAGCAGATAAACTATACATGTAGAAATGTTCTCTGATAAGGCAATGCATTTTAGAGAAAGTGCTTGGGTAGAGTGAAAAGTATGGAATTCAACTTGTATGCGATATACAAATAAATTACAGAGGAAATTGTTATCAAGATGCTCAAGATACGTATAAAGGATGAGAAATTGAAAGGAATAACAGCTGGAAAGAAGATAAGATCATGGGATGAATACGCAAGCTACACTATCCTTGACTATCAAAAGGGAAAAATCTGGATGAGAATAAGAAAGTATCTTGACAGAGCACTTTATACTTCATAGAGCAGCAGATGGCTTGGTAACCATGGTAGTCTGAGTCAGGCACAACTGAACAGGGACCAGGTTCACCCTGACTATTCCCAGAATTCCCCTGAAGGGAAAAGGTTTGTATCATCTCCTCTGCCGTTGTACCTACTGGACGCAAACAACTTAAGGATGTTTCATAATATTTTCATTGGAACATTTCACAGAAGTGCTTTCTTTGCCACAGAAAGATGGCCTGCAATTTCTGAGAGAGTAATCGTCTGCTGTTTATTGAATATACCAAGTAATTTACTTCTTTTGATCACCAGAATAAACAAAAATGTTTACCTGAAGGTGGTTTTGTTTCTGCTGGGCAAGTACAATCCTGATGTTAAAACGGATCCTTTAATTTGTTCAAGAGCTTCTTCTAGCTGAAAAGCTGCTTTTGTCTGGACTAGAGCTATTGGTGTAAAAAACACAACGGAAAAAAATATTTTTAAATTGGAATATTTTACCATACATGTTTTGGTTAAGATTCTTAAGTTTGGAGAGCCTAAATCCAGACTGTTACAAAAAAACAAAAAACAAAAAACAAAAACCAAAAAAACCCAAGTGGTTTAGCATTGTTAGGCATGCTGGAACATCTCGAGTTCCTCTGAAACAAAACCCAGTCTATTTAAGTGTTTATTGCAATACATTTAGTCAACAGTTTTTCTATTTGTTTTTCGACTGCACTGTTGAAAAAGTGGGTGGTTAAAAAATCCAGCACCAACTTTGTTTTCACATCGTGATTATTATGTCCATGTACTAAGCCAAAGTTATGACTTGCAGGTGTTTTATAGAGGCCAAATTGTGACTTAGGAATTGAATCAGTGGAGAAAAAAAGAGTCCAGACAGGCACAAGGTGTTGCTTCTTACAAATAAGCAAACGTAGGATAGAAAGTGGCAGAGACAGAATTGCTATTAAGGAAAACCAAGAAAAAAGTTATGATTCATTATCGTTGCTACATAGTCTGGACTGTCAGTAGGGCTGTGAAGAAGCCCTAAAACAGTACCGTTCTATTTTGTTATTTTAATCTGACATTTGATCTTGAAGTCAGAGACATTACCTCACAGCTGGCGCAATTGCAGTTGGAAGAGTAAATCTGTTGAAGAATTTCTAAGTAATATACCACATCTTCAGAGTTTCAACACTGGAAAGTTGACTGGAAGTCAGACTTGGCTGAAGCTGTTAAGAACTCCTGCCAATCTGCCCTGATTCCAACTCAGAAAGCAGGAACTGTGTTGCTGTGATCATTACTTCCCAGCAGTGAAAGAACTGCTTAAAAAGCTGACTAATTCAGCAAAAGTTATGTAATACATTAATATACACTAGGACTGCCTTTACTTAATGATAAACAAAATGCATATTCTTGAATATTTCATATTCAGGGCTTCACAGAGGGGATCATTACACTATCCCAGTAACTTTCAATGGCCTTGTAACATCTTACACACAACTTTGAAATCACAGTATTATAAGCAAAGAGGACACTGCAGTGACAAAAGTGGGGGAAAAAAAAGGAAAACACAATATTTCTGGGAGCTAATTACATGCTGTGATTGGAATATAAAGAAATATTTCACAATACAGTATTTAGAAAAAAACAACGTTGTTATTTCATTCCTTCTACCCAATTTTGTCATAAGAATCAGACCTGTGCTTCCTGTAAGTTATGTTTTGCTTAAACTAATTATTTCAATTAATTTAAGTGAAGTTAATTGCTCTGTTTTGCCTTAATTACATTTTATTAGCATAAAAAAACCACTTGTATTGTGAATAACGGTTAAATTTTAATTTACAAACCTATTTGTTTGTGCTGAGAAGCAGGCAGATGAGCACGCTGAAATCTCTCAGTTGCTTCCTGAAGCTTAATTCTCCTCTGTTGCAGAACTTGTTCTCTAAGTCTTTGTTCTTTTTCTTCTTTTTGCTTCCGTCTTTCTTCAAAGGCTCTGTATTTAGGAAGCAAAAGTTGATGATACCTATGTTTTCTCATTACATTTACAGAAACATCAGCAACTTGTCTATCTTGTGTTTTTGGAACAGAAGTTTGCTCGTCCACAAATTAAATGTGAAAAATTTTAGCACATTTGGATCATTATAGTTAGACTGAACCTAAATGGGACAGCGGGCGATTAAGAAGAGACACACCATAATCCTGTTACTTTGTTAGCTTCAGACAGAGACTTAATGCTTTCTTATACACGAATTAACATACGGACTCTCACAGAATTAACGAATTAACAGCTCCTCTCACCAGTGTCACTTTCACTACATTCTTTACATTACCACCTAAGTCTGTCACAGTGGGCAAACCTACAGGAAGGTGAACTGCAAATACTGTGTGTGCGTGCTTTTCAGGAGCTGCTGGGGAAATAGTTTAAGAGGTGTTTTCAGAAATAACATATAAGAACTACAGCTTTAACCTAGAAATACATAAGAATTAGTAACAACTTCCAATAGTTGAGAAACTTCCTGAAAGACAATCAGTTTAGTAGCACAAAATGGGATAACAGAGTGATGTGAAACTATGACTGACTGAATCTGTTGTTAATATCATATATATTTAAAATATGTCCTTTGACCAGCTGGAAAGCAATGCGCATTCTGATTGAAAAAAAAAACAAACATATCACAAACCTCTCCTTCTGTAGGCACAAGTTTCTTGAAGCTATGTGGAATTTTTCTTCCTGCTGACAAAAGCATCAACTTTTGCTGACAAACTTAAATTATTTCCTTGAGTAAAACATACCTTCTATCGGTAAACTTATTGGCACAGTGCCTCCACAGACAAAGCAATACTTAAATACATAACTTGTCACGTTCAACTTCTAACAAGTCTGCCATGCAGGAATCACTACAACTGGAAGCAAAGCTGCTCCTCAACAGAGTTACTCCGTAACTCAGGCTATTTGATTTATTTTTCCCTTTTCTTTCTAGGGAAAAAGTTCAAATATTCAACTTTAAACTCCCTAGTATCCCTTCAAAATGCTGCCTATTCACCTGTGAAAACAAACAGAAAAATAATTTGAAATAGTAGGTTTGGGTTTTGGAAGTCTAAAGGCTGTAAGTGCACAGTAGTTAAAAAAATAGGAAAATAGCCAACTAATTCCCAAATACAACTTTTATAGGCATATCCACTTTATTCACTTTATTACACTTGAAAGCCAAAGAGTAGCAGATACATAAAGAACTTTCGCTATTTTGAAAACACAAATATGCACAGTTGTCAAAACACACGGAATATAATGTCTGAGATTTCCCAATTTTATGGACCAATTATTGAATTAACAGCAAGTGAAGGCAAAACATGTATTTTTTGAAGTGGAAATGTACTGTAGAGGGCTTCCATGCAGCTATTCAAACCTTATGTCGCAAATAACACTTAATAAAGTTACACTTTCAAAAATCCAGAGGAATTTCTAGGTAATTCAGGGTAATCACAGAATCACAGAATAGCTGAAGTTGGAAGGGACCTCTGAAGATTATCTCATCCAACCCCCTGCTGAGCAGGATCACCTGATCTGTTCTAGAGATGAAGAATTACAAAGCTCTATAGCCCAAATGAAGAATAAGACAGCAGACTGACTTATGCAAACAAAAACTGAATTACAGAATAGTTAAGGTTGGAAGGCACGTTTGGAGGTCCAAGCCCTGCTCAGGCAGGGACACCAAGAGCAGGCTGCCCAGGACCACATCCAGGTGGCTTTTGGAGATCTCCAAGGAGGAGACTCCACAACCTATGCCAGTGCTCCCTCACCTGCACAGCACAGAAGTGCTGCCTGGTGCTCAGAAACAATAGTATTAAAACATGATCCCAACACTGCAGGTTTCATTTGCAAAACGTCTTCTCAGCAAGTAGGAATGATTTGACTTGAGGCATGAGGTGAAGCTGGATAAGCAGTTATCCAAAACCAGAAAAACCCTTCAGAGAAATACACCCACATAACTTTAATTGCTCATATAATCTAGAAGTTTCAGAAATAGAATGAGAGTTTATTTTCAGCTTTCAGTATTTCTGTGTTTCACTTGGGTTAAATAGAGAAATATGCAATATTACACATCTTTATGCTGACAAAGTGTAGGAAAATCACAATTGAGGAAACAGACTTGCTTACCCCAGAAAGTATTTTAAAAACATTCTTCTCCATCTCCTTAATATTTCTAGAAGCTGCTCAAGAAGGCCTTTAGTTGAACTATAGCTGTTAAATTCAGACATGTGGGAAATTCTACAACTTTGCACCTGGAATAATTCCAGAGTATAACTCCAAAAAGGAACGAGCAAATTCTGACAGAGCCTTTCGCTATTTATTTTTAAAGGGATTTTGGAGTATGACATAGCTGCGCTCTTCCACATTCCTTACAGCTGGAATTAAAAAAATACTCTTGTTCCATATAGCTGGAAATGGGAAGGTCCAATTGCTGATGCAGTTTGGAGTAAGACATGAGGGAGAAATAGCATTTTGTTTTAATTGGAAGGAAATGTATCTTTAAAGATACTCAGCGAAGACTGCATCATTAACTTCTTGACCTTACAGAATGTAAATTGGGAGACCCAGGTGCATTATGTAAAAGAAATCATTTTACAAACGCACAATGACATCTTACAGAAAACCAGTTGAAACAAATGTTTGTTCATCCACCAGACTAAGCCACCAACTTAGGTTCATATCACAGATGTAATATTGGCAAAAGAGTATGGCTTTAAGATGGGGAGTTAGCAGAAGAATTTCCTGATTGGTGTTTTTTTAACCTGGTTTTTCTGTCTACTATAAACAATCCACTGGTGCAGCAATTTTTGCAACGGCTGCCAAAATGTTTATAGCAAATTTGGAATACGAAACTTAGAAGATTTAGCAGCTTCGCATATACAGACATTATGTGGAAGGTATTTTCATGCTAAAAACAGTGTAACCAGATGGTAAAACTATTTCCTGGTTAATTTTATTAAATTACCTTCACAGTGCAGTGATGGATGCTACAGTCATAGGTGGACTAAATGCTTATTACTGCCTTGGATGAAAAAAAAAAGGAATATATACAGTGCATATGGAGCACTATGAAATGAGTCTTTTGATACTGAGCTGGTGATTTTCATTAGGATACAAATACCCTGTGTCATACCTGCTTTGCAAACCAGTGCACAATAATTTAAAGTTGATGCGGAAGGGTATTTGTACACTTAATGACTACAGCAAGATCAAGGAAAGGGTAGAATAGGGTATCACACTCCAAATGTTATTCATGAGCAAACAGGAAATACCCTGTATCATTAAAAGGTTCCGTGGAGGTTGCTCATAAATCAATTATTTTATTTAAACGAAATACTCGCCGGGGCCATAGGAATACACATTAACTATACTCCCTCATCTTCTGTGATGATCGTATGTTGAATGAAAAGGGACAGCCCCAAACTGCTGCACGGGCTTCAGAAGGACTGACGATTAGGGCTCACGGGCGCTGTGCTCCAAAACGCCCCAAGGGTCCACAGCAGAGCTGCCCACGCTACCCACCAATTCGCTGCGCTCCAAATCTCATTTATCAGCAAAAACGAAGCCTACCTTATATAAAGCCAAGAACTTTTTGTTAGGATAATTCAAATCTTAAGGGACTAATTTGGACACCGTTAGCCCAGATATAATTGTGATTGAAAAATACTAACACAGTTGGAATATTTCCATACAGAGAAAGCCTCAGCAATAGTACTAATGGATGAAACTCTTAAATAAGAGTTTCACTCTTAATTTCTTCCCATTTTCTGACGTTATGCTCACTCTTCCCTTTTTCTTCTGGGTCCCAAGGCTGGTAGTTTCGTTCTGGTGCTCCTGGGCTGTTGCAGTGAGTTGTCAGCATCTGGAGTCCCTTCAGCAGGAGCAGTATGATGTTCTTGCTAACACTTCCTTCTTCCTCACCTCAGGATCCACTTGGAGTCATTTTTATGTTTGCTGCAATGCTTTCACACCTTTGCTCTTCCTTCATGGATCTGCAGCTCCACAGTCCATCCAAACAGTCCACACAGGGAACCTTTTACACGTATCACACGCTATTTCATTCTTCTCTGTTACCCCTAAAGCCAGTTATGCCAGCTCCAGGTCTGCGTTTCTTTAACTGACTAGCGGTGAGTTGTTTATAGCTGCGGGGTCTCCAGTGCCAAGCCTGTGTGCCAGCTCTTATCATCCCGAGCCTTCACTCCTCTACGCCGCAACCTGTGCCCCCAGATCCTGAGATCTCTGCTCTCATAGCAGGCCTGTGTTTCTCTGTGCTGTGTCATCAGGTTAGTCGTAAATACTTCATTCTGCACAGATAGCTGCTTGTTACTGCTATCTGTATAAAGCCACGCTCATACCATAAAAAGACAAACAACGCGAAATAAATTAGCCGCAGACACCTGGTCAATTAGAAAAATTGCTGTTCCAGCTAAAGCACGCAAAATAAAGCTGCGGGCAGGTCACGAGAAGTTCAGACAGAGCAAGCTTGAAAAGCCCCCAGCCCGAGACCTTGCAAAGTCAGCACAATCCTGTGGCCCTTCCGCAGCAGCGGCAGCGCTGGATTACAGGTCGGCATGGTTGCACTGACCGCTGCTTTTTGCAGTTTCATTCTCATGTAGAAAGCAATACCAAATTCTTAACGCTTGGTCTCCTCTGCTTGCCAGGCGCTAACATTTTCCTCCCATTTCTGGCACTAAAATGTTTGTGGTTCTCTATCAAAAACTGAACTTAAAGAGTTTTTATTAAATAATCACTGATAATCAGCCAGTAGGTGGAGCACAAAGCTTGTGCATACATTGAAAATTATTATTATTTTCTTTTTTGAAAAAACAGCAGTGAGTAGATTGAAAACTGATACAAAGTGGGAAAATATTTCCTTCCCCAATTACAACAGATGGGTTAGCTATTCAGATTTCAAGGTAATTCAAAACACTGACCCAAGACAGCTGACTGCAGGGTTTATTTAAAAATGCACGCACACAATTGCATAAGATTTTCTGCTTCCTGACCCAACCATCTACCTGCAGCCAGTAACCTCACAGTGAAATGGGATACGCACTTTGCAGAGCAGTACCAGCAGGATGGCTACAGTTCCCTGCATATAAACACAAAATATGATATCCTATTCATTTATATAAAGTATGTGCTTAGTCAGTAGCTCTTATTGCTGAAATACTGTTATTTAAACAAAATATGTCAGCTGCTGCCCCAGAGCTCATTTAATTCTTAAACTGATCTTGAAATTGCAACATTATGTATTAGTGAGACAATCAAGGAGTGACTCAGGCAACTTGTGTGAAGATAATCTTTGTGGTTGTTCATTATGTTGAAGGACTGTCGTTAATACAAAACGAAGGAGTTTGGTCTGCACAAGGATGCAAAGAAACTGATGGCATCAGATAGGATGTAAACACAGGTTCTTTTAAGTATTCACCTTGAAAAAGATCTGTGACTTAAGTTCTTGAGGCTTTACTCTCCAAAGCTACACCTGCTTTTTTTCTGTGCAAGTGATATTTTTTCTTTTACTAATACATTAATTAACGGAGCACATCTTGTCAGAAGTGGATCATTTTTAATGTTGAAGCTGCTGCATTTTAGATGTATTGACAACAGGTCAATGCAATCTGTCAGGGAAAATTTCATTACAAGTCCATTTAGAAGAGATTGAAAACAAAAGACTTCAATTTGCAACCTCTCTGCATATGGAGATCTCGCTAGCTTCAAAAGTGTCGGGCACTAGAGGCTAACAGACTTGGCCTCATCGTTGGTAGAACCGTGTTTAAAGACAGACTGGTGGTGGTTCTTCCAAAAAAAAAAGCAACAAACCAACTCACACACACACACAGAAGACCCAAACACGTAAGTTTTTCTTCACAATGCAACAGAAGGAGAAAGAACCTAAATAAAACAAGATTAAGAACAGATCAGAGGCTCTGCTCTTTCTTCCCTAGGTCTGTTTGTAAGAGGAGATTCGCTGCTATTGCTTTTCAGGAGAGGCTTTGTAAATTTAAGGTTGACCTTAAATTTGGCCATGGTTGACTGACTTGACAAGCTTCTATGATGAAATGACTGCCTGGTAGATGAGGAAAGACCAGGTGATAGGCTACCTAGACTTCAGCAGGGCCTTTGACACTGTCTCCCATAAGATCTTTGTAGATGAGTTGTTGGTGTATGGGCTGGATGAGCAGGCCGTGAGGTGGATGGAAAAGTGGCCGAAAAGCCAATGACAGTGGATGGTGACCAGTGGCACCTAGCAGTGTTCCCTGGGGGTCAATGCTGGGTCCAGTCCTCTTTAGCATCTTCACTAATGATCCGGATAATGGAGCAAAGTGCACCCACAGCAAGTCTGCAGATGACACAAAACTCAGGGGAGTGGTGGGTACACCCAAGGCACATGCTGCCATCCATGGGGATCTTGACAGGCTGGAGAAGTGGGCTGACAGGAACCTCTTGGAATTCAACAAGGAGAAGTGCAGAGTCCTGCACCTGGGAAGGAACAACCCCAGGCACCAGGACATGCTGGGGTGCACCTAGGTGGAAACCAGAAAAGCAGAAACGGACCTGGGGGTCCTGGTGGGCACCAAGCTGAACATGAGCCAGCAATGTGCCTGTGCAGCAAAGAACCCTGACAGTATCCTGGAGTCTCCTCCTTGGAGATCTTGAAAAGCTGTCTGGACATGGTCTTGGGCAGCCTGCTCTGGGTGTTTCTGCTTGAGCAGGGGTTAGACCAGATGGACCCAGAGGTCCCTTCCTACCTCAGCCATTTTGCATGAAGGTTAGAAGTAGAAAACAAATTGTCATATTACACAGTGCACTCCTGTCTCCTCTGTATATTTGAAAGAAAAAAAATTCAAGAGAAAATTCCAGTTTTGAAATTATAAAGCAACAGTGCCAAGAATAACTTCTGACACATGCCTGCAAGCCCTGTCAGGGAGAATTTAGGATGCTGTCAGGTGAGAATGTGGAGCTTAAAGAAGTCATGCTACCCTTGAGAAACCATCATCATAGCTAACACCTTTACAATGTGTTACAAAGCTAAGGGATCTTAGCTCATACACAGATTTGAGACGTAACCTGATGGCTGATCCACTAGAAGATAAATCACTTCCTACCTCCATAACTTTTGGCAAAAAATATTCAGTTTCAATGAACTTTTGACTTCTAAATTGCTTTCCACCATATATGCAATGGCACTTAGTTTTGAATTGTATTTCACGGTTTATGAATACTGTATGCCCTCACTACCTTTTTAACATTAGACAACGAACTCATTTGCAGTTAGCAGAAGACTTGTCACCACAGATTTCCATCTAAACTGCTTATGATACTTGTTTTCAATTACCACAAATGGAAACAATTTCCTTCTATGAATACCATACCTACATTTTTAACTGGCTCACCTGGGTAACTTGGATTTATACTGTTTCTTAAGGCCACAATGAATTCATATGGAAATGTATTTATGTATCAATGAGCATTGGTTTAGCCACCCCAGTCCATCAAAAATAATGCAGGCTGTCTAGTGCTTGCTTTTCCATCAGAGTATAATATTTCAAGACCAACATATGATAAATAGTGTTCATCTGAGATGCATGGTGTTACAGGAGTACGGTTCCAGAACACTAAACAAGATATTTGATCTTTCAGCTGAGGCTCAGTTTATTGTCTGCAAAGGCTGTGGATCACACACGGTCTTTAATCACTCCCAGGTGATACTACTACCTCTTCCATTTTTCTTTATATTTCAAAATATATGCAGACAGCACATTATGCTGGGCTTTTGTGAAGCTAAACCAGCAGTAAAAGCAGTATCTAATGCCTCTAATGACTTCTCAACCCATGTCAATAAATAAATGTTGCATAGCAAATCACCTGATATGGATACTATGGGGGATGAGTATTTCAGAGAGTAGACTAGGCAGATGAAGCCTGTCTGTGGCTGAGGCTGGCTCTGAAATGTCTCAGGGAGGAACCCATTCGTCTCTAGAGTACACAGTCAGTCCCTTTTATATGAGAGTATGACCTGAGTGCTAGGCAAAAGCCCCCTGTGCCTACCAAACTATCTACACCACTGCACTGAAACATCTCAGTGTACAATTTACTTCACCCATTTGTCAAAGAATATTTCACGATGTTGCATTCTCACATGTGAGGAAATGCAGGATATTCAAAGTTCTATTAAAAATATCAGTACATAATAACTTGATGAAACATATACTGCTTAATTAGGGAGACAGCATTGCACTTACTGGGCAGTGGGATTACAAAGCCACATCCCATAGGGGAGGCTGTCCAGCTGTTGCTCCATGCACTCAGAAGAGCATACACTTTAGAAAGCAGGGACAATGGCCTGCCTTCTCTTACCGTATATCCAAACTCATTTGAGTTCCAAAATCCACTGAAACCAATAAAAAATGGAAGTGTATCATAAATGCAGATCAGAGCCACAAGATGGACCTGCTAGTTACCTAGTTACCTTTATTTTATACAATAAGAGGTGACTATACTGTCTGTCCAAAAAGTAGTACCTCAGAATATTCATCCTTTATAATTTATTGGTCCTATTGAGAAAACAAAAACAAACAAACAAACAAACAAAAAAACTATATACCTTTCGATCAAAGCAGTGAGGCCATTTAGCAAAGTGAACATGCACACAGGAGAAATATATTGACCTGTCTCAAGCTTCTCAGTTTTTTATGATCTCCCACCAATGAGCCCTAGCTACTTACCTTCTTCTTCTGTTTGTCTCTATCAAATATTTCTGTGCCTTACTCCGAAATAGCTTTTGATCTTCTTTCAACGCCCAACGTTCTTCTTCTAAATCCCATCCAAAATCAAATGTTAAAGCTCCATCCCTAGTCTTGTGTTAAGGACAATGGGACCTGTATCCAAGAGCTTTTTACCAGATGCCTGTTGGACTCTACATGTCTTTTTTGGGAGAGGGCAAACTTTATCCATAAGATACAAAATGCTGATATGCTGTTTGACTAACTATGCAACAGTTGGTCCCATAAATATGTATTATGGTCATATCTCACTTAATGTTCATCCAGAAAAAAATATAATTGCATTTTACTACTTACACTGATTTTAACTGATTGCTTGCATTCACTTTTTATAATACCTGCAGATGAAAAATGTCAAAAAATTTGAAGATACATTTTGATGTTCTTATCTAAATTTGTACCATATGGATACTTGTATCACAATGAAGATGTTTAAACAGAAAAAATACCCCCCCTCTCCCACTAGTATCTAAAGGATTAGTTGTTTACACGGTGAAATTAATTAATATTGTTGGATAATAACAGCTCTCCACAGAGTCACGCCTCACTGAAATAATGATTTAAGTAGTATGGTACAGGCAGAGCTGGCAACTTGTGTCAGTACTTCTTACGCCATTACTTAAAACTGAAGAAAACACAGATTTCCCAGTGAGGATGGAAAATATAATTCCCAAGGGCAGTATCTCTGAGAAGAGGGAAAACAAGGAAGAGTATTATGGAAAAGCTGACCTCTTAGCTTGTTGTTAGAGTTGTTTAAAAACAACGGCGGAGGAGTTTTATCCTAAGCCACCTCAGAGGCAACCCCTGACGGGGGGAATGCTGACAGGGATGCCACCGCCCCATATCCCCCGCCCCATACCCCGCCACCCCACAACCCCACCACCCCACAGGGGGTCCGGGCAGCCCGACGACCTCGGCAGCGAGCAGGGGTCCCCGCTGCCGCCCGTGAGGCCGCCCCCGGGGCGGGCTCCCTGAGGGCTCCCCCGGCCGCCTCAGCGCCCGGCCCCGCGGCGGAGGAAGGATACGCGCCGGGATCCGCCATGGCGCCCCCCCCGCCCGCCGCCCAGCGCTGGAGGCGGCGGCCGAGCGCTTCCCCGCCGGGCTCCATGGGGCGACCCGGACCCACCGCCGCCCTACCGGGGGGACCGGGAGCGGGTTTCGGCTTTTTTTGAGGCACTTTAGCCTCGCTCAGGCGGCCCCGCCGCCATCGTAGCAACCGGCGACGCCGCTTCCTTCGCAACGGGGCGGGGCGGCGGGGCAGCGGCTGAGGGGACGGCGGTTTGGCGGTGCTGCCGTGGGTGGCCTTAAACCGGGACGGGCCGAGCAGAGCCGAGCCGGGCTGGGCTGTGGAGGTGCCCGGGGGCGACTGGGCAGCGGGCCCTGGCTACCCCGGGTGTCTGCCCGCCCCCTGAGGGACCCGCTGCCGGAGGAGATCTCCCCAGGCTTCCCAGCCTCTCTACAAAGAGCAGGATGCTAATTGATTTATCTATTTATTTATTTTAAACCGGTCTCTCGAACAACCACGTTTCTCCTTCGTTTTGCAGGGCAAACGAAGCGCCTTCCTGAGCCCGTTGCTGTTGATGGGTTTGCAGATCTCTCCAGGGACGTACGTGGAGTCTGTTGGTGGAGAAGACCTGGCAAGAACAGGATAAACACTTTTTCAGAGCACAGAAAGCAAAAACCGCAACGAAAAATAAATAAAAAAGATATGTAAATTAAAAAAAAAATAAAAAATACGTAAAATATGTAATTTTGTATACATTTTAAAAAAAAATATGTACTTTGCAAAATAATAAAAAGATATGTAAAAATATGTATAAATTTTATTTTAAACAGGTTATACTTCTGCAAAGTTAAAAAAAAAAAACAAACTTCTTAAGAGTGAAAAATCTTCATTTTATTTTTCAGGCAAAGCAGGGTGTGTTGTCTTGGGATGTTGCCATGCCTTGGATGAGTTGTCAGCAAAAGGCTAAATGCCTTGGTGATTTCCTGGCGAGACGTTTCTTGGCTGTTGTATTTGAGCTTAAACCAATTCTTCTCTTTTTCAGTGTGCAGCTGTTCTATGTCTTTGACCAGAAGGGTAAAAATATTACTCTGCATTTGTAAAATACTTTTCTCCACAGACACCCTTGCACATATTTGTAGCAGCTTATGAAGTAGGTGTTTCTCGTACCGTTTTACAGTCAAGACCACTGATGCTCAGATTGCCAAAAATGCTTCATGTTTACAATATCCCAGATATCACTGTTGAAAAGGCCCTAAAATGGAAGTCTTTCACATCTAGTTCAGAAAAAAACAGCCCCAAATTCACCTCTTTGCCCAGTCTGAACTTTTCTGTGTTGTAGGTGGAAAACTGGTTGTCACTCTTCTGCCTCTAGATGGTACTTTTTACATGTTTTTTCAACTCACACTTTGAATATCCCAGTTATCCTGATAAAATGCAGCATTTCACTTAGGAAGCCTTAGAAGACTTGATCAGTATTGAGAACAGCGTCACCCAAAGAAGACTGCATCAGAGCTGTGAAACAAGTACAGAATTTGAGCATCTTGCTTTAGACTTACTGCAAATTTTGACCTTAACCAGCAAAACTCACAGCTTCATCTTGGATACTTTCTGAAATTTAGGATTATGTTATATTAATAATTGACATCTTTCAGACTGTCGGATGAGAAGATGACTAGCTGAGGACCATGTATTAGAGAATTGTATGATTATTTTGAGACAGCAAGCAGCCTGATCTCAAGTGGTTACAAAATGGAAGGTCCTGCTCTGGCAGCTGGTTTGAAAGAAGTTTCATAAATTTTAATGTGAGCTAGAGACTGATATTCCAGTGACAAGATCAGCTTTTAAATCTGTGCAGAACAGACTGAATTTATTACAAATCTTATTTGAAGCCTGAGCACAGCTATGCTGGTGCAGAAACACATTTTTCTTTCCTTCTTGTTCCAGGGGGGGATTAATCTGCTAGTGCCCTTTAGCCTTTGTCCAAGCTTCAGTTTATCTGTGTAGGTAACTGCATGGGAGGAGTTCAGCCAAGGTTCTGATCATTTTAATTATTCCCTTCTGAAATTTGCCTCCTCTTCCCATTTCTGTGTATAGGAAATATTCATTCCCCCTTAATGTCGTTTATGGGTAGCAATGGAAATCTTTTCACCTTCACACAAGGCTGTACTGTGGATCATAAAAAGCTTTTTTTTTTTTTTTTTTTTTTTTTTCAGGCAAGCATCAACTGATGCATTTGTAAAATTATAGTAACTCATCTTGGAAAACTATAATGTGCTTTGTGGTACTTCAGAACAAATTTAAAGTTTGATTTTGTGAAATACTGAAAAAACTAAGTTGTTAAAGCTTTCACAGGCAGCTGAATGTTCTCCTCTCAGGAAGAGGCCAGTTACAGGTGCTTAGTGCCCATTAGCTATTAATTTTGAAACAAAACATTGGATTAAAAAATATTAAAATCTGGATTTAACATTGGATTAACCCACCACTTGCAACTGCTTTCAGATCTTGTTATGGTAAAGGCTATTTCCAATGTAATTTCCAGTGTATTCCAACTTCAGACAGGGACAGAGATGAACCACAGCATTGAGACAAATTTAGAACATTGGCTGTACTAGCATAAGGTGATGTTGAACAGTGTATTCTCAATGTCCTTTAGACAATATATATTCAGTGGTCTGCTAGAAGCTGAGCTTTCATTTGTTCAGCCAGATCACATACAATGCAAATTCTCTAATGTTCATGCATAGCTAAAAATCTCTTGGACCTTCATGAACTTTCAAGACAATTTCCCTTTTTGGTTAAAATATCACATCTAATTTTTTAAGATACCAAAATTTTGTATTTGAGTGTGTGAAAACTGTAAGTGTCTGCTACACAGTTTTAATTAAGTTTCTTTGGACTAAATTTAATTTTCTTCTTTTTCAGGACATTCTCTTGTACTTTGACATTTTTCAGGGGTAAAAATTTCTCTATTTGAATGATTGTCCCACTCTCAATACCACTGTTCCCAAAGATGGTCTACCAGTGAGACTGAACGACTGCTATTTTCTTCCCAGTAATTCTCAATGTAATATAAAATATTAGTTGAAAGTAATATTATTCACTTTTCTGTATAGAATTTGCTTTTGGGACATATTCTAAAATTGTCTCCACAGCCAATTGTAGTGCTCTGCCACCACAACAGTGTAAACATCTTTATTTTAATGATGAAAACCTTTGGAAAAATACGAAAAATGATGATTTTTTTTTCTATTAGTCCCAGCTACTCAGCACCACATATACCAATGCTCAAAAACAGCATATAAGAAAATCTGTCACAGTTTTACCACAATGACAATGTATGTTTGATGTGTCATCTACAGGTAATAAGTGGTAATTGCTCTCAGGAGACAAATAGTGTAGTATATAAAACCTACTGTGCAACTGAAATACGTTTTATTAAATGCAGGCATTAAAGGAGTGATGTGTTGGCTGCTCTTTGTGCTCTACACATTCCCGAATAGTTAGCTCAGGACTTCATAGTGTACAATCCTTTCCACAGAAACTTGAAACCCGTCAAAACATTTGCATTTCTTCAAGTAAAAGATGAACTGCTTTAGGGTAACTTCATTGATATCTCTTAGTATTTTTTTGGTCAGCTGGGGAGAGACTGTCATAACTAATGTCAAACCTTGTTCATCTAAGGTAAGATTTTCAATTACTTTGCTGAGATAAGATAGTGAATATAACTGAATAGTTTCTCAGAAAAGTGGCCAATGCTTTTTAAAATATAGACTGCTGTATTCAGGATAAGTATGAAAATACAGAAGAATCAGGTATTTTCAGATAGAGAAAATAAGCTGTAGAAATTCAGTATATTAGGAGAAAAATTTTGTCATAATGTCTTTTATCACAGCCCAGTGGTTAGGCCATATTTTTAATCTCATCTATATCACTGTAAAGGCAGAGTAACTCTTGGTCTTGGCAGCATCACAGTTTTCACTTGAATTGCTGAGGTTAGATTTAATTGCCTCTTTCATGTTGGCTTTTTTAAAAACACAATTATTGATTAAAATATTTTCTGAACGGTATTTAACTGAACAGCTGGTGAGTAGCTGTGGTAAAGCCGTGGAACAAAACTTGGTTTCAAGTGAACTATTTGTAAGTTTCAATTGATCTATTTATAACTGTTATAGAATTTTTCTTCCTTTATTCTGTGCTTATTTCTATATTAAAGAAACATATTCTTTTAGATCTCTAGCATTTATTTATCTTTAAACACAAAAAGCAATTAAAATAATTCAGAAACTTTTTTTTGGTAAAATATCTTTGTTTATAATTTAATTCCTTTACTTATTTATTAATATTTATTGATAATTAATTTATTTAGTTTCACTTTTAAAAAAAAAAATAGGAAAAAAAAACTGTTCAGAGTGGGGTCAGTGTAGTGCCAAAACCAAAAGGAGAAACCTGAAGCAGGAAAGGAGAACAAGTATGCTGAAGATACAGTCAAGTCTGGATAAATTTTCTTTTTCATTAAAATCTTTGCATTTCTATGGGTCCTATTTACATCTGAAAGTGCAGTATAGGAGCATGCCACTGTGCCTTGCTGAGATTATGGAATTAAGAAACAAAGACAAACGAGAAAGGGTTCTTAGCCTTTTTACAATGACATATATTTCAGAGATTACTTTTAGCTTTTCTTTAAGTGATGAATCAGAGACGTTCACTTATATTATGTTACCTGGCACCGTGGAAGAAAAAATATTATGTATGAAAATACTATTTTAAAATGACATAAATAAGTGCAGCAGTTTGAAACTACTTTTGCCAATGCTTTGATTGTTACCATTTCAGATATTTTATCCCTGTGAATACAGTCCCCTTACTCTCTCCTCTGAAAGAGCATTTAAAATATTTTAAATGTTGGGTTTGTCTGCAAATCTGTTTGGGACTACTTGTGTGCATAGATTAACAATTTGTGGAAGTATTTCCATGATCAGAGTCTAAGTCATTAATTTAGGGTCATTGCAGAGTGAAAGTGTTTTGGTAATACGTGGTAAATCCAAAAGCCCTCTCCTGTCCAGTGAAATTAACTTTGTTAGCATTTGAGATGTCTGTTGGGTGTGGTGGTTCCTGAAATGTAGTCTTCTTAAACGCAAGCATTTTTGAGTTGTGGCCTCCAGTTCGCAGTGCTCACAGGTAGAGATACCACAGCAGAAATGTTGGCGGTATTTTAAAAAGTGATAGAGGTTATTCTTTACCTCTGACACTCTCGCGGGGTATGGCTAAGCAGAAGATACTTCATAGGCCTAGGTCTCAGCTCTGTCAAGTATTGCTTGATAAAACTTTAAAAAAAAAGAAAAAAGAAAAAAAAAGACAGGTTGTAAAGGAAGATCCATGGAGTAATCTGCTTCATTTTGGCAGACTGAGCTATTTAACATACATTTATGATCAATTTGTTTCCCCCTCCATTGTTTGGTACAACAGGGCACAAGGAATGTTGGAGCTGTGGACGAACCACTCAAGGCAGAAGAGAAAAATAAATCTGCAGATATTTCAAAACAAAAAGAACAATGCCTTGTACCATGTGATGTTCAAGCTAAAATTTTACGAGGGGAAAAACAGTACATGTGCAGTATGTATTCATAAAGAATACTCTCCACAACAAGCTATGCAATGCCATGCTACGCAATCCTCTGCTATGCTATGCTTTGCTGCGCTAATTTATTTTTTAATCTTCTTGAGCACATGTGACAGGCTTTGACCCATCAGCCCAGGCTGAATATTGTTCAGAAGATTTGGGGTGTTGTGTGCAGCTGGGATGACAAAGTTTATCATGCTAGTTTGTCTTCATAATTATTGGTGGGAACAGGCAAATCCAGGCAACAACTCATTCCATGTAAGTCTGTGTTGTCCTCTGAACATCTGTAGTTTTTCCTTAGAGAGGAAGACTAGGGTGCCTATCCCTCATTTAATCATCAGAGTTAGGTGTCTGAAATTAAGTGAGAAGAAATTGTACTTCAGCTTGCCATCTGTAGATACCTATACAAGACATATTCTCTATTCATCACCTTGACAAACTACATATCAACTGATGCTATCCAGCCTCAGAAAATTTTGTCAAAATTCTTGTCTTTCTCATATGATTTTTAAAATTTATTATTAATTACCTGACAAGTTCGTTTTTTGTATTTTTAGCATCAGGGAGATAAACAAGAGCATGAGTAAATAGAATAGTGAATGAACAAAATGTAGAATTGTAGGAAACCTTACATATCTATCCTTTATCAGTTGCATTTATATTTGTGTTGTATCCACTAACTGGTTATTTGAGTAGCTGAAGATGAAATTCTTCAAATCTTATGAAGAGTCGTCTTTTCTTAAGATGTCTGCACTGCAATGAGCGAGACTGAGATACTTAGCATCTTTTTAGGTAACCTAAGGGTAAACACCTTCGATATTCATTTAGATATCTTAAATAAGCATGTCATTATTTGGTCAAGAATATTTCTAATTTGGGCTAATGAAGTGGGTGAACATATTTCTTTCAAAGGAAATTTACAGAACTCTCTTGTTGAATACGCAAGAAGCACAAAAAAGCTGGTGAGAAACATGATGGATGATCAACAGTCTTCCTTGGATTACCTTTCTAATCAGGTACTTTTTTCTTTATCGTAAGGCTTTTTATTATTATTTAGCACTACACTTATTGTCTAATGGAGGATTTTTTTTTTTATTATTATTTTATCATTAGAACAGTAGAATTAGAATCTCTATCACCATTACTTGTACTTTGGGTAAGGTGTGAGTTCCATTTCTATAAGGAGTAATTAGCACTCCTTATATTGGTTATATATTGATTATATATTGATTATATATTGGTTATATATGTGGTTATATATATGGTTATATATATATCTCAGTGTATTTGCATGCACGACATTATATCATCATTAACTCTGGTAGTAGTTTACAAACACTGTGCACTCAATACAGGTTAAAAGGCTTAATCTAACTGAAGGACTTTTCTTGAATTAACCAGAGTTGTGCCTAAAAATGATTTTGGATGCAATAAGTGAAAAGTTGGATCAATTCACATAATGAAGTTACAAATCACTAACACATCAGAACTTCAGATTTTATTTACTAGGGATCAAAAAGAACATCCTATGAATGCAAAATTCCTCACTGCACCATATTTAAAGATATTTTATTTAAACTTGCAGGTGAATGAACTCATGAACAGAGTTCTTCTTCTGAATGCAGAAGTTTTAAGAAAGCATTTGGATCCACTTCCTTACAAAGCAGTTCAATCTCATGGCAAGTATTTTTCACATTTAGTCTTGACCTCCTCGTTTTTTATCTTTAAGAGTATCTTAACAAAGAACAAGTTAAAGCAAAAACAAGCAATTATAACATGTACAGTATTTATTCTGTGTTAGTATGCACACACAAAATCTGGAAAATTTGTGAACTATGTAAGAATCTATGTAAGGACAGGTTTAAATAATTTGCAAGCTGATAATTGTGGGCATTCTGTTTAGCACCTTGTTGATTTTTATGCAAAATACCAAGCATGATCATTAGTTCATCAGTTCAGGTCTGATGTTGCTAAAGGGTACTTTCTTTTGTAATGAAATAAAGTGTGCTCAGCATTTGCAATACCCTTTTTTCAAATGTAATGGAAGTCACTTGTACACTGTTCGTCTTTACAGTGTCTATTCCAACTACAGGAAATGTTACCTCTAAGCACTCCTCCTAACCTTAGGAACTGCTTTCTTGAGTCTAACACAGACCTGACTTAACACTTAGAAGCAAAGAACATTTTATATAAACATTATGATGTGAAAGCTTTTGTAAATATAGATACAAATATTTCCAGGAAGAAGACATCCTTCCCTGGATAATTTGTGTTTTTACTCTGTACAAGTGTTGCCCAAATACAATCTGTAAAATAAGACCCAGATATAAAATCTTTACTTTCTGTATCAGATCAGTTGAGATGAGATAGAACTTTCTCAATAGAATGCAATTTGTTCTTCTTTCCAAGCTTAATGGAGCTCAGAGAAATTTCATTTATAAGGTAAATTCATGACAAAACATGATTTTAATTTTTCATGGCAATATTTGAGATCATTCATAAGTTCCCAACAAAATTAATATTTTTGTGCTTAAGCTGTATTTTTTTAACATGTTGTGCTAACAAGCTTCATCAAATACTTTGTTCTCTAGGTTTGGATTGCACTGATATTAAAGATACCATCGGTTCAGTTTCAAAAACTCCAACTGGTCTGTACATTATTCATCCGGAAGGATCAAATTATCCTTTTGAGGTAATAGATTTCTCTCTCACGTTAGGCACAATTTACTTAAGAATATGCACTTAGAATATATTTAATAGATTTAAAGTGTTTTCCTTGACAGTATCCCAACATATGAATAAGAAGTGTATTAAAACATCCAAATGTGCCTGCCTTTACTATAATTTGGAAAATTTTCTCAGTTTCTACAAAGAAATTTAATCTCTCATAATATCCCATCATCAGTTTTCAAATACAGTGAAAAATATACAGAAGAGGAAAACTGAAGAAAAATTCAAGCCTCCCTTTTGGACATTGAAAAATGCTGTTCTCTTCTATGCTAGAGATGGAAAGTAAAGAGCCAAAAGTCTGATCCATTTGGACCTAAAATTGGACTTTTTGCTTTGCTGGACAACTATATAGTGTTGCCTTCTCTTGAGAGGTGATGCTGATATCTATAGCTTGGACCGTGATATTGTCTGGGCATCTAAATATAGGTGTAGATGTACATCAGCTTGAGAAATAGGTGCTTAAGCTTTTGTCTGAGCACCAGTATCACTCAGACTCAAGGTAGAGAGCATCTAAACTTAATAGTCTTCATATCCAGTCATTGTAGGACATAAATTCTTAAGATGAAGAAGAAAGGATGAAGTGCAGCATGAAGTCATGTTTCCTATGACCAGATGCATGCAACCATAAGGAATACTTTTTTTTTTTTTTTTTTTTGTCAGTTTATTTCTATTTTGGGTTGTTCTACTTAGGAATTTCTTATGCATAGTGGAAAGGCAGATACAGCACTTACAAACTTTCAATTTTGCCGTACATGCTGGGGTCATTACTTCTCAGAGAAAAAAAAAAAGTGGAATTTTAGCCAGCTAATAAATAGCAAAATTTAATATCTAACTTTAAAGTCTTCCTTTCTATATAACAAAGGAAGGATGAATCCCTTTATCTCTAGCCAGTTGGAAATCTACAAAATGCAATGAAAAAGAGCTCAGCATTGTTATGAAAAAGCTTCAGAAGTATCCTGGGATCTCAAAAGACATAATGGATTTGGTTCTGTAGACCCCTGATAGAAAAGTCTGTTGCTCTCCCTATACAATGTAGTGAGCTCAAGGAGAATATCTGTAGCTCATCAGCAAGTTCATTCCACGTAAAATAACGGCAAAGACAGGTAGAAGTGTTTGCAGAATAATCATGTTTATAAGTATGCAGAAAATGCTGTCTGCCTCACCTCTGCTGAACCATAGCAAAAAATGCATTTGCTTTCTTCTGGATTGAGGGGTATCCTGTTGATGAAATATTTATGCCTCACCCAGATTACTTTTACTGAGAGATGGTATGACTTTTCTCTCTATGTGAGAAAAGTGATTGCTTGGTCTGGTCATAGCTTTTGGCAAATTCATGTGGAATGGTAAAGCTCCTTTCACTTCAAAAGTATATTTAACATTTTTCCACATTTGAAGTTACTGCCAGTGTCTAAAGAACAGAGAATCAGTTATATGGGTGGAAAGGTTCCTTAAGGAGAACAAGAAACAAACGGGAAAATCATAATAATTTGATTAAAACCACAAGGTAACAATAAATAATGAGAAGAAATCTCTGCACTCATGAAACGAGTGTCTCATTTCTTGTCTGGTAGATGTTACACAGAAATGAAAAAATAGTGCCAAAAAGTTCTCAGAGAAAAATATCTAAAGGATGTGTGTTCCCTACAGAATGTTATTTTAAGGAAAACTGTTTAATGAATTTTTTGCATGTGTTGAAGCATAAAAAGAGTACAAGAGAAATGCTGGATGAACAAAAAAAATCAAGACATTAAAATATAAACAATAAATTGTAATGCACTTAAGAGGCTGATAGCCATGTATTTTGGAAGATTTGAAGACTAGCAAAATAAGAATAATACAAACAGGTAGAAAACCATATTAAGAAAATAAAAAACAGAAAACAAAGCCAGTATGAAACAATTTGTTTAAATGAGGACCTTTTCAGCAATAGAAAATTAGCTGCCCCTTAAATGTATCTGAAAAAAACAATTTCTCTAGAATAATTTGCATATATAGATAAATTAAGAAAATTATTTTAAAAATTTCTCGTGATCTCATGACTTCATGTTTGAAATGGCACGTTTTCAAAAGTGAGCATAGATTTTAGATGTTTAACTTGAGCTAATTTAAAACTGAATTCAGGGAGCCCTAAGAATACGCAGTTTTGGTGTGAGCTGCAGGTTCCTTGTCATCTCAGAAAATTAGTCTCAAATGGCCTTTTGTCTGAGCATCCAAACACAAGGCAATTAAAAACAGTTTCTCCTCAGGAAAACTGAATCATTCTCACTTTCTGATTCCTTTCCTGATGAGTAAATTTAAATCAAAGATACTTCCAGGGTGGGTCAGCAAAACTGCACAGTTGTTTGTAATATATTTCTTATGCACACTAAAGGTGGAAAGGGAAAATATTCAGTAGAAGCAACTTCTTGCTCATTTAGTTTAAATTGTACCTGGCACAATCATGCCCTGGATACCTTGCAGGATATGGGACGTAAAACAAGCTGTAAAGTGGATTAACTATTACAAGGCTTTAAGAAAGAAAGCTGTCACATCATTTCCAGCATATAAGGGATTAAGAAATACAGCAATGACTATTTTTTGTGTACCTATTTCATATTCTTGCTTAGCTGCAGTATGTTTACGTGCCATATCTAAGTAATCAGCTGATGATCTTTCATGTAGACCCAAATCTGCTCCTTCTGAGAATTATCACCACTCCCACTGATTTATATTGGACCGGGGTTTGACGTTGTGACTAACTGGGCTCCTCTTCTGTTTCTGATTGATAGTAACAGGAGTAGCCAAGCATGCAATCGTCTTCTTGAGACAATGGATGAGTCAATAGGGTTATTTTTAATGCATTTTAGGTATCTGTATCTAAACACTCATTTTGGAATCATACATATTTCTTTTTATTCGAGTTCCACCTCCCTTGGGTGACTGAAATAAACACATGATTCTCCAGGGAGTAAAGCCAATGATTTTCCAGTTGTACTTTCATGCACATGACCTTTACTATGATTCATTCAGTATTTGGGTTATAAGAATTGCTCAAAGCATCTAGTGGCATTGACTTACTTGAGGATCCAAGACTGCCCAAGCTGCATTAATTAGATCACATTGCAGCTTTGTTGCCTGCCTGTCTTTCATAGATGTTAAGTCACAGAAGGTCTGAGTATGATGTTGATGTGCTCCTGCCAAGGGAAAAGTCTTTGGTTTCATGCCAAGTATCTGAGTGGTACACACCATGGGGGTGCAACATGTAAAACTCAGACTGCTCCTTAGGTGGTTGCACTGTCTAAACGTGCAATATGCACCCCTCTATATTAGGATGTCAAGAATGTTTAATTCCTGTTAGACCTGATGAAGCACTGGCACTGGGAACATACTTGAAAAATACCCAAAGTGATTGGGATGCATTGCACTTAATTTGGGCACTTAACTGAAATCCCTGAGTGCAGCCAAGAGTCTAAAGGGCCCTTTCTGTAGACTGTGGGAAGTATCTGCCACCTGCAGAAGGTGATTTAGATCTTGGTTTCCCAGAGCCACATTCTGAATGCCCACTTCTCTCTAGAAGGGGGATTAGAGGGGAGACAAGCACAATTAGGTGCCCTATTTAGGGAACTCAATTATGTGTCTAAAGTTAAATGGGCTGAGGAGAAAATGTGCCATGGAACGTGATACTCCATAGTAGAGCAGAGAGCAGCTGGACCATTGCCATTTGACATACCATTGGGCACAAATTTTAGCGATGTCTCATAAAGCAAGAAATTTGAGAGTTGATTCGGTGTATTCAGTGGGACTGCTCAGTTGCAGGCTGTTAAATGTTCACATTGAGACTTTCCTGGATTGGGGCCCCTTTTTATGTACAGTTTTCCACTGTTCCAGCATAAATGATTATATACTGGCTTATCACTATCACTTTTTCCATTCCCTCACCTTTTAAGGGCTCTGCATCTCCCAGGGATCACAAAGACAGTCTTTCTTGGGAGGAAAGTACGATGGTAGGGGAGAACACAAAAGAAGTAGTGTCAATTTTGCTTTTTTGAAATAAAGGTATATTCATTATTATTGCCTCTATCTGTAATTTTTTGCAAGAGTAATACATGATGTTATGTGTTGCTTCCACTTCACGCTGCTATTAATATATATTAGTGTTTATCAAAGTGCATTTTTTACATCTGATGTGAGCAGACATTTGCACACAATAGTTTGCACTGGTTGAGGAAGTCTCCAAATGCAGCAGACTAAAAAGAACATAAAGGAAAATACTGCAGGTTAATTACTTAATTTTGTTCAAGATTTTTTGTTAAAATATTTGAAAGGTACATTGTTTAGCAAGAATCAGAATAGTCTACCTTTATTTTGTTTAAAATGTTATTTTATTCTTCATAGTTTCTTCAAGAATACTTAATAATATCTATGTCTATGTTAGGTTTTGTGTGACATGGATTTTCAAGGAGGTGGATGGACTGTAGTTCAGAAAAGAACTGATGGAATCATTACATTTCAGAGAACATGGTCTGAATATCTGGATGGATTTGGTGACCTATCTGGTATTAATTTTAGATACTCTTAAGTGCTTTGGACCCAGTGTTTTTGCTGTCTTTATGTAAGCTACGTTTCCACTAACTTGTGTATTTTTTTTAGGAGTATGGAGAATAAAGTTCTTGTTTCTTAAGAAGTATTCTAGTTATACTTCTAGTTATACTTAGAGTTTTTGTTTGTTTGTTTGTTTGTTTTATTTTTCCCCTCCGTCAAATCTATTCTCTAATCTTCTCAATAATGACATCACCCTACAGGAATCTTGAGCCATTGTATTCTGCTCACAAGAAGTGTTTAATATGTTGCAATATTGTCATCCTGAAATATGTATAAGTTGTATTTTCCCCATCTTTTTTCAGATTTAAAAAAGCCTTATGTGGCTTTAATAATGCTTGCAAAATATTTTCCTGAAGGAAAGAAAAATCAGCAATATTATACCATTAGGAATGGTTAGAAAGAGAATGGAAATATTTCAGTAGCTAATACCAACACTGCTGTGGTATTAATTTGTTTAGTGCCATCTCTCATCCAGCTAGCCTAAAAACAGCTGCTTTTTCAGGAGTTTATCTGGGATTGCAATGAAACACACATATTTTCAACTATACAAAGAAGTTCAGGTCACATGGAGCAACCTTTCATGGAAAAAAGCGTGATTTACAGGCGCAGCAAATCTCGAGAATAGGGTTTGAGCTTTGTTGCATTTCATACCATACTGTCATTTTTTTCTCAGTATTGTCTCTAGGAGCACTACTGAGTTCTGTTTAGTTAAGAGGACCTTTAGCACTTCTAGTTTTTATACTCTTCTGAAGTAGGTTGGAGATGAATATTTGAAAGTCATCATGTGTACAAAGTTCTAATATTGTTGCAGAGAAAAAAGATGATGCACACGTGAATTTTTTCATGGATTTTTCCACTGAAGTGAGGAGACCACTCTACTTTCTTTACCCTTTCAAAGGAATATATGCCTATCAGACATTTGATTCAGGAACAAAAATAAGAAAACTAGCAGACGCTACACTTTTTGTTTCTAGAAATTTATAGACTATACATTATATTTCTGTTTCAGGGGAATTTTGGCTTGGATTGAGGAAGATTTTTCATATAGTAAACCAAAAAGCAACTAGTTTCAGTCTTTATGTGGATTTGGAATCAGAAAATGACAAGCATGCTTATGCAGCGTATGATGGATTTTGGATAGAGGATGAAGCATGTTCTTTTAAAATCCATTTGGGGCATTATTCAGGAAATGCTGGTAAGAACTTCCTTCTTTAATTAATTTAAAGATTTTTCTAATTTTGTTTTGCCTCATGTTTACTAATATGCAAGAATGTTCACTTATTATCAAAGTATTAGTTATTCTCTGAAAGCGTTGGTGCCTTATTCTACCTGTATCTGTACGAAACATTATTTTTTAGTAAGACAATAGAACCAGTAATCACTGACGTCTGTGTTTAAACAATTCAGTTTCATCTCATGACTCACTCTGGAACTTTGGGCACATTCCTGGAAAATCTTCAGTTAACAGCTCTTCTCGTTTCTTTTTTTTTTTTTTTTTCCCCCACTGTCTTTGAGGACAGAAGCCTTTACCTTCAGACTTAGTGTGTATCACTAAGAGCAACAGGAAGGTAAAGATATTCCATCACTTCTTCCGTACTTCTGAGTATTTTATACTTTTCCTTTCCTGTGTCTTCAACACATTATAGACTCATTAGTGCTGTCTTGAACTGCTTTTGAGGAAATCTGTTTTTCTGGTAATTTTAGAGGAAAAGTTTTTAGTGTTTCTTCATAAATAACTCCTTTATCATCATTCTATTTTATCTCTTGCACTTAGGTGATGCCTTTAGAGGATACAGAAAAGAAGATAATCAGAATTCAATGCCTTTCAGCACATTTGATGTTGATAATGATGGATGTAGGCCAGTGTGCACTATTAAACAACAGCCTGTAAAGAGCTGCAGTAACTTCAGTGACAGCACTGGATGGTGGTTCAACCAGTGTGGCCTTGCAAATCTTAACGGTGTTCATCGTTACACAGGTAGATTTCTTGCAACTGGGATTCACTGGGATACATGGACAGTGAACAACAAACCTGTCAAAATTAAATCAGTTTCAATGAAAATTCGGAGAACCTTTAATCCGTATTTCAATTAACCTATGAAAATAGAAATGCCTTTCTTCTTGCAGTTATGTGGGAAAAAGTATCACTGCAACATTAACACTTTTCATTTTCAGTAAAACAGTTCAGTCTTAAAACATTATTAGATATTTACATAATACAGTTACTCATTTTTATTAGGAAATGTCAGCATTTGTACTGTTCCCACTTGAGTAAGTAGGCCCTAAGAAAAGGATTTTCAGAAATAAATGATGAAGCTTAGTGTTTGTCAGCTTTTGTTTATCTGCTTCTTATGCAATTTCAGTCAGTGGAAAAATTATAATAAGGAGAATAATTCTGACTTTTGAATGTGTTTCTTCTATGCTCTCTGCATATCTGAATTGCCAAGAAAATGCAGGAAGTTTTCTTTAAAGCATCATATACCCGTCATTCCAGTAATCATATTTTGGAAAAATACCTTTTTTTTTTTTTTTTTTCAATTTAGGTTGATTTTCCATAACCAGCTCTTCTTTCTATATTCCTTATCAAGCAAGATTACACTGGCTCATGTCAGAGTGTATGTAAGGTTTCTTACTTGTATACCTTGTAATACCTCCCCTGTATAAAAATCAGGCCTTGAGAGTATTGTGTGAATCCTGAGCATTGTATACTGTCAGGATCTGATTTTTATACAAGTAAGGTAGATCCTGATGTGCAAGAACTACAGTCCGTTTTGTACTTAAGTTTCACAGTCAATGTATTTCATATTCAGGTTTTTACTCTTCCGTTAAGATTTGTCTCTTTCACAATTCACTGAAAACGGACACTTGATTTCAAAGAAAATGTGTAATATTTCATATAACCTTTGGAGTTTTAATATTTGGATATATGGGCACAATATTGTCTTTTTCATTCTTACTGGCATTTACTTTGTGAATGTTAATGTAATAATGAACAAAAGATTGGAGTAGTGTAAATATATTTTAAATTAAGCAGTGTGAAGTGTTTGAATTCCTATCAATAAAAATGGGATAATATCAATAAAAATATGAATATTGTCAGTACAGCAGTGTTTCAGGAACTCAGTACCTATTCTGTAGAAACTGAGCACAGTGTTTTTCATCTCTGCTTCAGTTTTAGCAGGTTAGCTCTGTAGCAACACATGGAATTAAATCAGTTAAAAACTATAATCTTCATTTTTACTGTCTCATACTATGTATAAGCATTAGGATAGTGAGTGCAAATCATCTTCAGTTCAGGATCACAGAATCTCTCTTTCCAGTAGCTCCATGTCCCCCTTGTACTGGGGAGGCTAGCACTGGGCACAGGACTCCAGGCCTCACCAGTGCTGCGTTGAGGGGAAGGATCACCTCCCTGGACCTGCTGGTGATACTTCTGCCTAATGCAGCCCAGGATAGTGTCAGGGTTCTTTGCTGCACAGGCACATTGCTGGCTCATGTTCAACTTGGTGCCCACCAGGACCCCCAGGTCCGTTTCTGCTTTTCTGGTTTCCACCTAGGTGCACCCCAGCATGTCCTGGTGCCTGGGGTTGTTCCTTCCCAGGTGCAGGACTCTGCACTTCTCCTTGTTGAGATCCAAGAGGTTCCTGTCAGCCCACTTCTCCAGCCTGTTAAGATCACTCTGGATGGCAGCGTGGGCCTCTGGTGTATCCACCACTCCCCCAAGTTTTGTGTCATCTGCAGACTTGCTGTAGGTACACTTTGCTCCATTATCCAGATCATTAGTGAAGATGCTAAACAGGACCGGACACAGTATTGACCCTTGGAGAACACTGCTAGTAACTGGCCTTCAACCAGACTTTGTGTCACCCTCTGGCCTCTGCCATTCAGCCAGTTTTCTATCCACTTCACTCTCTGCCCATCCAGCTTGTTTATGACAATTGTATGGGAGACAGTGTCAAAAGCCTTAGTGAAGTCTGAGTAAACTACATCCACTGCTCTATCCCCAGCTACCAGGCTGGTCGTTCATTTCCTTATAGAAGCTTGTCAGGGTGGTTAGGCACAGCGTCCCCTTGGTGAATCCATGCTGACTACACCTGATGATTTTCTTCTCTCTCATGCACCTGGAAGTGTTTTCCATGATTAGCTGCTCCACCACCTTCCCAGAGATCAAGGTGAAGCTGACCAGCCAGTTCCCCAGGTCCTCCTTGACCTTCTTGAAGATTAGAGTGACATTTGCTTTCCTCCAGTCTTTGGGCATTTCTCCCTGTCACCATGATTAAAGATGAGATTAAAGTGGCCTCATAATCACATCTGCCAGCTCCCTCAGCCCTTGTAGGTGCATCTCATCAGGGCCCACAGACTTATGAATATACAGTTTCCTCAAGTGTTCCCACACCTGATCCTTGTCCGCCAAGTGTACATTTTCCTTGCTCAAGTCTTTTCCACCTGGTTTCTGGGACCTGAAATTCCTGAAGGCCAGTCTTACTGATAAAGACTGAGGCAAAGGCGGCTTTCAATACCTCAGCTGTCTCTCCGTGTGTAACCAGGTCTCCCATCTCATTCAGCAGTGTGACCACATTTTTCCTAGTCTTCCTTTTGCCACTGATGAAGTTATGGAAGCCCTTTGTGTTGTCCTTGACATCCCTGGCCAGATTCAATTCAACAAGCTTTAGCTTTCCTAACTTCATCCCTGGACACTTGAACAATGATTCTGTGTTTCTCCAATGCTGCCCATCCTTGATTCCACTCTCTCTATGCTTCCTTCTTGGCCAGGAGCTCCTTGCTCATCTTCTCAGGCTTCCTGGTATTTTTGCCTGACTTCTTATCTTTTGTGAGGGACCACTCTCGGGTTTGAACTACTATGTTTTAGAACTTTCCAAAATTATATGCAGTTATAGGAAGAAATGAAGCTTCTGCTAGGGTTTATGTAATGTTACAAAGTCAAGGGAGAGAAGAGTTTTGTCTTTCTCTTTTGTTCCAGACTAGTCTTAAACAATTGGAGGTAAAATGTTTCTAAGAGCAGAAGGAGGTTAGTCTCTGCTAGAGAGAAACCGAGGACTATCCTTATAGTAATGGGGCCCTGTAGCAGAAACATGGTGGGAAGTAGCTTGAGGAAAAGTATCACAGGCCCTAAAGAGGGATTGTGGGAGTGAGGGTAGCTGATGCTCATCGGAGAGACTGAACTCTCTGAGCACAGGGGATTTTGTTGTCAGACTCTGCTGGGAGTGTGATGAGGATTAGAGAGGATGTAAGAGACTGAATAACTCCTTGCAGTAACTAGTATACTTCCTGTAGTCTTTGGAGTTGGAGGTGGTGAGAGATTATGTACACCTTCTTTATTGCTCCCTCCCACTCCAGGTTTATCAGGAATACAATCCCTTTCTAACAGCAGTGTGGACCCAGCAGACCTATAAAGGCAGATATTAAAATGAAACAGCTTCCACATTAACAAGCATTAGAGCAATATGTCACTGCTTAAAGAGTATGAACTCTGGCTGCAAGCCTGGATGTTGTTACTCTATTAGGGCTATTATGTCAGAAAGAGTCTCCACGCTGCAGTACAACAAGCCTAGTGGAGAATGGCAGTGGCTAGATTTGACAGACATTTAATGGTATTGATGAAAGCCTGAAACTTTGAAAGTAGGACTTGTGTGCTGACAACTAGGTCCAAGCCTGTGGAAAGAAAGAAAGAGTCTAAGCAGGAAATCTAGATGCTAGGTATAGTGCTAAGTCTATGAACACCCTGAGACTCCTTTTGAATTTGTAAGAAGCTCTGCTTAAAAATGAAGGTGGTAAATTAAGCCAGTAGACCTGTGCTGGCAGATAATGCCATATTTAATTACCAGGTTTAGTTTCTCCTTTGTCTACATTGCTTAGATTAGCTGGTAGTAATAAATCACAGAGGAGATGGGCCTGAAAAGGTAGTTGAAGCTTGAAAGATCATTCTCACAAACAGACACTGAAAAATGAATCTATGTTAAATTGTAAAACTGCA
Source organism: Anser cygnoides (assembly GCF_040182565.1). NCBI lineage: Eukaryota > Metazoa > Chordata > Aves > Anseriformes > Anatidae > Anser > Anser cygnoides. The sequence goes on from NC_089873.1 coordinate 197,731,477, forward strand.
CAAAAAAAAAATAAAAAATCTCCAAATCTGTACTGGGGGAACAAGAGAATATTCACTGTTCCTCGAAGGATAAAAACATTTCCAAGACAATTTGTAGAGTCTGCATTGAGCTCAATAAATATGCTCTAATACCACTAAATACAGTTTCACTAGCAAGGTCAAAGGCAGACAGTGTGTTCTCTGTAGGTTAGAGTTCCTTCTCTTTGTAGATGTTGTGGGTTAACCCCATTCGGCAGCTAAGCTCCACACAGCCACTTGTTCACTCCCCCACAATGGGACGGGGAAGAGAATCAGAATAGTAAAAATGAGACAGACAGTTTAATAGATAAAGTAAAAGCTGCATGTGCAAGCAATGCAAAACAGGAAATTCATTCACTGCTTCCCACTGGCAGGCAGATGTTCAGCCATTTCCAGGAAAGCAGGGCTCATCACACTGAACAGCTGGGAAGACAAACACCATAACTCTGAATATCTCCCCTTCCTCCTTCTCTCCCCCAGCTGTTATGATGCCATATGGTATGGGACGACCCCTCCCAACCTCTTGCCCACCCACAGCCTGCTCCCTGTTGGGGCTGGGTGAGAAACAGGAAAGGCCTTAATGCTGTGTAAGCACTCTTCAGCAATAGCTGAAACATTAGTGTGTTATTAACACTGTTTTGGCCACAAATCCAAAACATAGCACCATAAAATCTACTATGAAGAAAATTAACTCTATACCCACAAAAACCAGCACAGTAGGTAAAATGATTCAGTTTCACTCCAGGCTTGACTTGTGTTGAGCTGTAGGAGTTGCAATATAATCTTTAAACAGGATGACATTCAAATTACAAATGCTACTTAAATTTTAACTCTTTAAAATCATGCAGGTACAATTCAGGCAGTGAAAGATGGAAAATGCTTTAGTCCTTTTTCAGATTAAAAACTAGACATTAAAATAGATTGTTATGAATTTCTCCTCTTGTATTTCCCATATTATCAACTAGTCATGATCACACTTATTGCTTCCCTGATGACAACAATTAATTAGATAGTAATTAATAGCTTGTAATGACTTTCATTCCTTTCATGGAGTCCAGCAACTGAATGGATCTAAATAAGGTTTCCATAAAAAGTTTTTGAGCATATGAATCTCATAGTCCATCAACATATGAGTGTGCTAAAATGTAGTATATTGGTATCGGTATAGCCTCTTTTTGTTTTAGAATTCAGTGTATTCTTAGAAAAGCAGAATGCCAGAAATGAGTTGGCAAATTGTCTGGTGCAAATCTGAAATGCAGCAATGACAATAGAATATTTTGCATGTGATAGATGTCTACTGTCTTCAAAGACTCATTCAATTTCCTCTCTTAGAATAAAACAACCATGAAAACAAATAATTGTTTTACTTAAGCACAGAGGATTTACAAGGACATTCAACTGATTCTGGGCACTTGTATTCAGTATTTACAACTGATGGTTTCCAACCCCATACATAAGATTTTTGTCAACATATATTTAGGACTTAGTAATGAGCCAGCTACTACCCAAACAGACTTGTTTTAACTAAATAGTAAGGAATCTGTATGGTGTAGCGTATTTAAAGAAACTGATTGAGTGCTCCAAATAAAAAGGAGCTCGGTTAAATGACATTTAATATCTATTCCAGGAATGATACTCCAGACTATGAAAAATTGTCTTTAAAGGACAAGTAATCTCTGATGTTATGAAACAGCATTTCTTTTGTTTTCTTTTTCCAAGAGTATGTCTTCAATTTGTAAATCTCAGTTTGGTGAACTCAAATGATTTGACCCAGTTTGTGATGCTACAGTAATATAAACAAATGACAACATGGTTTCCATAGCCTGAGTACTACTGACGTGGCAGTACAGGGTTTAGCGTATTAGACATCTGGAAATAACAAAACAGTACAACCAAAGGCATTTTACTTTCCACTTGGAAAGACTTTAATTGGACAGTAAAAGATCCTCTAAACTACTTAGATTACCTCTTTTTTTTTTTTTTTCCTCTCTCTTTTTTAAACTGTACATTCTGGTATTAATTTAAAACTTTATAATCAGCCGTGTTTCATTAACATGAATAAACATTTTGGTTTTATTAGCGGTCTCTGTTACAGAGCATATTTACAGAAAAAATATGCTAAGATTATATATACTGTATTTATGCTTCACTAAAAAATATTGTGTGTTTATGTGCATCATACAGTACTCCAAGTTGTAAGTTGGAAACTTTGATGCATAGCTTGATTCTAAATGTTAGTTGGTTGCATTCAACAATTTACATAAGTTTTTCCAGTTATTTAGGGATCACTAATATAATGCACAATTAATATGCATTTATTTAAACTACCATCTCAAGAATCAAGAACTCTTGCTTGAAATTTATTGCGTTGGATGTTCTGCAAATGTTGGCAGCATGATCCTTGACACTGCTACTTGTTTTGAATGTCCAAGCCCACTATTCTTTTACTGAAGGCTGCAAATATAGCTTACATATATTGAATATTATATCTAATATATATGTAATATATTAAATACACTTCATCATGTAAATGCCCAATTCTGTAACCACAGCTTCATATGGAAACTCTGTTCAGTGATTGGTCTCTGTAGATCTGGTTAGTTTTCCTACTTACGTAAAAGTGCACAAATTAAGCCCACAGCTAACCTAATAAGAATGGGCTCTCATTCTCCCCAGCCAAAGTTAGTGGATGATCCAACAAAATGGGGACAGTCCTGATTTGTCTTGATCTTCTGAGAAAATAGTGATCCTGTTTTGTACAAGTCATCCAGAAATATCAGCCCCAGAAGATGATATTTTTTATCTGCCTTTGCCTTTAACAGAAACCTTTAATAGGTATCAGTAGTTGTGGTCAGATGATGTTGCTGGGTCAGTATAAGGAACTAGACTCCATTCAGGCTTTATAAATACAGGAGAAAAAAAAAAAAAAAAGCTTATGGCTTATGTCCTTAAGAAAATTTGTGTATGTGCATGCATGGCTTTCCATACATTTTGATGCTGTAATGTATGTTCTCTGGGTATCATCACTATAGATCTGTTCTAGCTGTTCTAGTTGCATTTTGCCATGATGCATGTAAATAACTCAGAGACAGACGTTTTCATTATATGGGGTTATAAAATGAGGTACAGTTCATTGAAGAATCATAGATGATTTATGAAGCTCACTTAGTCCAAGTCCCTGCTAACAGCATATCTAATTAGATCAGGTTGCTCATAGACTCCTCTATTCCAAATACGAAACAAACTCTCCAGGCGATATGTTCAAGCATTTGACCACCCACATGGTGAATTTTTTTTTCCTAACATCTGATTGGAATTTCCCATGTTCTAACTTGTGTTTGCTGCCTATTGTCCTATCTGGACTGACTCTGACTTCTTGTATATGTCTAAACTGGGTTAAGTGATCCTTAACTCTCTGTTCTTCTGCTGTGGGTGCTGCTTCACTCCCACAGACTCTGCTAGTAGGCTTGAGGGACTAGGGAAGCCAAAGGACAAGGCTCAGTGAAAACTGAGTCAAAAAAGGCATTGAGTACCTCAACTTTTCTCATGTTGCTGGTCAATGGGTCAAAATTCTCCTTGCCTTTTCTTTAGCTGTCAGTGTATTCATAAAACCTTGTCTTGTTGACCTTCATCTCCCTTGCTAGTTTTAGCTTCAGATGAGCTTTGGCTTTGCAAACTCTACTGGACATGTGCAGGCAATGTCTTTTTGTTCTTCTCAAAGAGCTTGTTGCTGCTTCCACCTTCTGGGTCCTTCATCTTTGTCTTTTAAGCTCAGTCAGGAACTCCATGTCCATCCATGCTGGACTTCTGCCATACTTGCTCAACTTCCTGTACTGTGGACAGATATCTGTGTGCATTTTGGGGTATTTAGATTCTAAAGCTCTCTGAAGATTATTTATTTATTTATTTATTTATTCAATAGCAATTAATATAACAGAACAGACTGGGGCCAGAGTGCATTACTACAGTTCCCCTGCAAGACCTCTACTTTTTTAAGAATTGATTGCTCCCTTTCCTGGAGAAAAATCTGGCTCTGCATATATACATACTAAGTCTTTGATGAAAAAACCTCCCCAAGCTCACTGCAGTGCAATTGTTTGTTACTAAAGTGGTGACATCATCCTGGTTAAAGAACTATAGACCAACAGCAAACAATAAAATTTTCCTTTGTAAAGTCAAGTTTCTGCAACAAGTCTCTAATGCATAGAGAAATACAAGTCAACTTTTCCTGTCATAACAGTAGAGTGAATAAGTTTCCTGGGAATGCAACAGGATAGGGTTGTTCTCCTCATACTTCAAACTTCTTATACCTTCTTCATATAATTTTATTTCTTCCCTACTTCCAAAGTTGAGAGATGACTGAAGGGACAATGGCAAAAAAATAAGCCTATAGCATACAAAATCTTCACCCTATCCAATTTGGCTCTTCAAGTAAGTACTAGAATTGCAGCAATTCAGCAATTATTATTATTTTTTTTCCCAACACTGTCCACAGTGTTGGATCAGATACAGCTGACATTCAACCGCCTATTCCTGAGATATAACAAGGACACTTCCCCCCCCACACCCCAACATTTTTTTTTTTCAAATCAATGGGGAGAGATCACAGAATTACAGAATTGCTGAGGTTGGAAGGGAACTCTCAAAATCATGTGCGCAAGCAGGGTCACATAAAGCAGGTTGTCCAGGACCAGCCATGTCCTGCTGTGTTTTGAGTATTCCCAAGTTGTAGATTCCAGAACCCCTCTGGGCAATCTCCTGAGGCATTCAACAACCACCACAGCAAAAAAGTGTTTTCTACTTACCAGAGATCCACCTTTTGAACTCCTGTGGAGAGAGTCCCAATGTTTTATTCCCTTCTTTGACAGCACAGAAAAAAAGGAGAAAAAGAATATTAGTTCTGTCATTAAAACAGTATTCTTATTCTTTCCCTTTTGGGAGGACACATTTGGATTTTATAAAAAATGATAATCACAGTGGAAGAACATGCTCCTTGTTTGCATAATAGCTTACAGTTTTCAGTGTCTAAAATATTTTGCCATGAAGTAAGGGTACACATCAGTTTCAAGTTCAGAGTTTAAAACAGATCACTGTATATAGCAGGTTACCTTGGCTATAAGCTCTAGGGCAACCTTTTTTTGAAAACAGGCACTCAACAGTCTTGATGATAAGAATCAAGGGACAAGGAGACCATGTATGAAAGACCTTGACTCACAGGAGGAGGGAAGGCTTGTTACTTGGAGTATAAATGAAATTTATTTTAGATAGGCACACCTGAATTCTCAGTTTTATGTGCTTTTTTCCTAAGTTGCTGACACTTGAGTTCCTGATGAGTGTAACGCCAGGTTTCCGCATGAGGAGTAGAGATTGTTTCCAGTAAGAAATTAGTCTGGTAGATAAGGACACAGTTCTGCTTGATTTCTGTCTGAAGACTGCCTAAAATCAGACGTCCCATTTGGTGGCTGCTCTAACCACGGATCTGTTAGGCAGAAGATAGTTGCTATCATGATCAGCTATGCCATTAACAAAATACTTAATGAATCTCTTAAAAAATGGTAGGAAACAATATTTTCTGAGCTGATAGTTGGATCCACAGCTGGATTTTGAAAAATATAGTGATTAACTACATTAGGTGATTTCACTCCCAGTGGTAGGCAGATTTAGGTTTTGTAAAACTGTATCTTAAACCAATTATCTGTTTCTATTCTACAGAGAAAAATTATAATTGGCTTCTGATGATGAGTATTACCAGTCCACGTCTAGTCATGATTCAGTAACTGAGTGAGTGTTCAAACTTAAGGAGAGATTTATGTGCATAAAAAGTTCTAGTATAGAACATTCCCATGGTGGTAGTTGAAATGTCACACAAAAAAGTTGATAAATGGGTGAGAGGGATAATCACAGAATTCCCACAGATGAAAGATATTGAAGAGTAAGACTATAAAGACGATATTAGGAGAATAAAAAATATACCTGTGTTAGAATACGTAAAAAAGAGAAAAGAGAACATTGCAAACCTTCCCTGGTTATAGATGCTTTTGAAACTTGAAGAGACTCCAGTGCACAAAGGAGAAAGTTCAGACTTATACAGCTTCAGCAGACATTTAGTAAACAACTGTGCAGAGGCTTTGCACCTCTTTAATGGCCCTGACAAATTGTTTCCAGCTCCTGTGATATAAATGAGATTGATGTGATGAAGAAGGAAAGAATGCATGCTGTCTGCTGGCATTTTGCTGGTCTGAATCAAGATATTAGCACTGTGGGAAAAAAAAAAAAAAAAAAAAGGCTGTGTGCCGTGGAATACTTTGACATGATTTTTGAGAAATTAGGCTAATTTTCTGTTGACTCTGCAGTTTATAATATTTAGAAATGCAACACAGTCCCAGACAAGTACATTTTGAAAGATGGATAACATCTGCTTTGAACTTGCTAGATGCTGCAAAATAGACTATAGGCAGAAAACACAAGTGTTTAATAACATCCTCTTTCCTTGGCAGGATTATTTCCATTGCTGAAAGCATGCTCTAGTTGCAGATAAAGTACATGGCACTGGTATCCTCTTTGAATTGTTTTGAAATTTAAGAGGAGACTCCAGTAACAAATAAAAGTTGAAGTTGTGTTGCATGGATGAAAATTGAATAGAATACAACTTTTAGTGGCTTGGCTCGATCATTTGTAGCTTTATGCTTAAAAACAACTTTCAGGAGAAACATGCAAAAGGAAAAAGAATAAATAATAACTTCTCAAACGTATCAACAGCAAGAATCCTAACAAAGAGTTTATGTGATGAAGAAATAATGCAGATTTAAATGGTGTGCCTGCATCTGGAACACTGCATACAGTTCTGGCCACTCCAGCTATGAAAGGTCACAGTAGGGTAAGAAGGAAGTGCAAACAAGAGTGACAAGAGCAACTGAAACATTAGGTAAACTAAAGACACTTTTTCTAGGTTAGAAAAACAAAATTGTAAGAAGGAAATCTGTGATTAAACATTAATGGCACAGGGATGATGAATCCTTGATCATTGTTAAGTGGCTCCCAGTCTAATCTGATTAACAGCTGTCTCAATACAAACAGGAAATCCTTTTGTTATAATCTGTGATTAAATGTAGGATATTGCCATCATATGTTGTGAATGCCAGAAATACAAGTGTGTTCAAGATGAGACAAGACATAATCATGACTCTTTAGGTACTGCTAAACATGATGCAAACTCCAAATGTACTATCCAATTCAGGAGGTTCCTAAATACCAGACTTCCAGAAAGTGGGTAGGTATGAGTGAGAAGTCACTCTTTAACTGCTTTCATCTCACATTGATTCCTGAAGCATCTGAAACATTCACTGCAGGCCAAGTCTAAGATGTGATGTGAGGCCAGGTACATCTCTGAGCTGTGCTGGGGGTCTGGTGCTCAGTGCATACTAGAGTCATGGGCATTTTTGACTTGCAGTGGAGGGAACACCTCTAATGAAGAATCAACTTCCAAAAGGAGAAGTAAGTAGCAATGTTGCCAAACACTTCTTTGGAATAAGTGAAATTCTTGACTGGAAAGTAACAATATAAGTAAGATACTGCAGACACAACAAGAACATGTGGTGAGGGAGAAAAATCAAGGACCACAAAGCCAATGGCTTTTTGATCAGAAATCAATGAAAGTAGGGAAAGTTACAAGGGTAACTGTGCACACTGAGCAATTTATAATTAAATGCAAATGGAAGAGACCAAAGCAGCCAAATCACCACATTCTGTGGCTTGACTGAAAGACATTTGTGAAAGCTGTCACAGAAGGTCCTTGTCTGAGAGAAATAAAAATAAAACTGTGTAGAGTTGGCATTCAGGGATTGCGGTAGGTAAGAAAGTCTTGAAGTTTGGGTCCTTCTCCTTGTAAGCAAAAAGAATGAATTCTCTAAGAAGTGAGATAAACACACAGTCATTACATGTAATGAACTGGAGATCATAGAAGAAAAACCACTAGTTTTTCCAAGATTAAAACAGAATAAAATCATGACATTTTTGCTCAGAACAGTGGTCTGATGAGGCTAGCCCTAACAGTTAGTCTTTTATAGCAGAAAGATGATACAGGAAATAGTGAGATAGTTCTCTGTTGAGTATCTGCTCCCCCAGCATAATAAAAACAGGCAACATTTTTTTAAACTTAGCTTTAATTAGGTTAGTGGGAAATAAGATGACTTGAAAAACATTGCAGATAAGACACAGAAGAGAGAAATAAACCAATACTTTCCACATGCAAAGATCTGAAAGCTAGTCTTAGTATAAATTATCCAAGTTTTATAAACTTGGATACATCAGGATCAAATAATATTACTTGTAGCTCATGACTCTGTACAGACCAAGCTTATTTTGCTCTAGTGGGAGGTGTCCCTGCCCATGGCAGGGGAGTTGGAATTAGGTGATCTTTAAGGCCCCTTCCAACCCAAACCATTCTATGATTCTATTTTGTGTTAGTGATAAGTCAGTAAAATAAGGAATCTGCATCCAAGCAGTGCTCCTCTGGTACCAAACCTGTGCTTATGCAGAGGTTTCCATCTGCAGGTGCCCTGAAATCCTTACAGCTTACTTTCTGAATTTGTGTACAATGCTTAGGCAGCTATCTAAGCAGCCAGATTTTTATGCTGGCCTCATCACTGGAAAAAAAAAATGATCTCACATGCTGAGACTTTTAACTAGGGAGTTCAGCTACTCACTGCTCCCCATCTTATCAGCGAAAGACATGCACATTAACTGGTTGATCCAGATTTTGAATCACCCCGAGGAAAGTCATGCTGTCCCTATTGATTGCACAGGGAGTAAAGGAAACCTGCACTTTTCACCTGAGCTCTGGAGGATGCCTAGAGCTCAGCAGGACAAATCAAGTCCTGCGGACATGGCAACCTTTAGAAAGGGATTCATCTGCCTATGCAGAAGCACTGGAGCCATTGGAAATGTCCTTGCACATCCAAAGTGTCCTACACAGGTTTCATGGTATACAATGGCTGCTCTGGAGCTGGAGTGGATGCCAGGCAGGACACCCATGGATACCTCAGATGGCTTGAGATGCCTGAATCCTTCCCAGCAGGAGACGCCTGGCTGTTAGCAATGACAGAAAAAAGTTAGAAATAATTTTGACAGTGACATCCTGACAGGGCAGGCTAGCATGAAACAGGTCTCCAAGGAAGTAAAACCCTGCCTCCCCTTGAGATCTCATAAAGCACATAGTGGTGGTATCTGTTGTCTCTTTCAGTCTCCACGGTGGAGTTTCATACCAGAAATGCTGCCATAGATATATTTTTGTCATTCCTGGAGATGAGCTTCCAGCTGGCAAACTGCATTCAGCCATTTTTAATTAGGGAGGGTCAGGCTGGCTGTTAGGAAAAGGTTCTTCACAGAGAGGGTGGCTGGGCACCTGAGCAGGCTCCCCAGGGACCTGATCACGGCAGTGAGTCTGCTGGAGTTCAAGAAGTGTTTGGGCTATGCTCTCAGACATGTGGTCTGATTTTGGGATGGTCCTGTGTGGAGCCAGGAGTTGGACTCGAAGGTCCTTGTGGGTCCCCTCCAACTCCTGATATTCTATGTTTCTATGTTACATGTACGCCAATTCTACTTTTGATATGGATCCTTGTACATATAGCCACTGCAACTAGGTTTATATGTAATGCACCTAACAGTGAAGAATAAACATGATTTTACATTTAGAACCAGTGAATCAGAAATTTTTCTGGTGACATTAGCTTTGTTTTGCAGTACTCTTTCTGGAGCATTCCAGAAATACTGGCCTGGCAACCAGCAGGGACAATCCATCGGTGTAGGAGAGCTGCTCCATGTGATTTGTGTTTGCATGACTGTATGGAGACCAGAAGTTATTTATAAAAGGGATACTGGAAACATGCACACCAACTTGCAGGCTGGCTATTGATCCTCTGCATGTTCTGATCAATAAAGACAGGCTGTACTTTGTTTTGCAGCTCATTGTAAAATGAATTAAAATTGAGGGAAGAAGGACATCTTGGGCTTTCAATGGATGCAGTTGATTTTCCTATGTTGTATGATTAGTCATCAATCAAAAGTTTAATTCTTACTTTACAACAGGCTCTAACAAATCCTCACATGGAACACTGCAAAGCTCGCTATGGTGTGCAGCATTTCATAAAGACATAACTCATGTAATGAAAGGAGTAGTCCTTCCATTAAATTTTCTTTGCTTCAAGATTTAAAATTTTAGCTGTGTGTCTGTGCATGTATGTGTATAGTGATCACATGTGGAGACATACCCAGGCATTTCTATTGCAAGACTCAATGGGAGAGGTGCCTGGTAAGATCACTACAAACTGTCTTGACTGCATTTATTTTCCATGTGTTTTTCTCCATTGCCTGAGCGTTTCTCCAGGCTTATGTGGTCTGATGTTTTCACTTTTTTTTTTTTTTTTTTTTCAAAGACTATCCTTGGCAGGTGGCACGCAGACAGGTCTGTAACAAAATCAGGCCCACAGAAGCAATCACCAGGCTCAGCTCTCAGGAAAGCAAAGCCTTGTTATAAAAAAAAACATCCAAATCCTAAAAAGTTTTTCCAGGTACACCTCTTCCTTCTGCCAATGACAGAAATCTGCCAAGCGCCTGCATTCCTCTTGATGTTCAAATCCTGAGGGGACGGACCCAATCTTGGTGAAAGCCAAGGGGATGACCAGGCTCGGGGGGGTTGTGTGGATTTTTTTGGGGGGTGCTGCTCTCGGCCCCGGGGTTTTATGGATTTGTGTGTGTGGGGGGTGCTCTCCCCCTGCTCAGCACAGCCTCCGGGGTTAATTTCAACCAAACCCGGGACAGGCAGAGCCTGGACACCCGCTAGGCCGCGCTCCTCGCCCGGCGGCAGCACCACCGCCAGGGCCGAGCGAGCTGCAGGCGCTGCCATAGCAACACCGCTCACCGCCACCCGGCAGGGGGCGAGGAAGCACCGAGGACATGGCGCCGTGAGGGGACGGGGAGGGGACGAAGCCGCCGGCGAGCCGGGACCGGCCTCGTCCCCTCCCCGTCCCCTCACGGTGACAGCTCCGCGGCGACCCGCGGGGAGGGTCTCTCTCAGGGAGCCAAGGGAGTAGTTGTACCTCCCAACCTCCCTCGTTCCGCTTTCCAAACATTATTTATTTATTTATTAATTTATTTATTTTTTACACGTTCTCCTCCAGCTTTTACATCAGCTGTCCTCACCTGACTGCACTGCATCAGCCCAGTTTGCATGGAGGTTACTGGTTTCATACCACAGCTGGTGGTGGTAGGAAGGGCAGCCGGTGCTGGGCTCCCTGTGTTTGCACTCTGCCATCAGGAAGCCCCTACAGCTCATGCTGACTCTCACAGCTCCCACGTGCTGTGTTTTTTATGCATCTCCCCTTATTTTACTGAATGTTTTTATATTTCCTCCATGCAGTCTGTGAGATGCTTTAGGGGTGCTTTCTGAGGGGCTCACGGTGATGAATCTCCACTCTTACAAGTGACCACACTGAATTCTCCACAACTGATACACTGCAGGCACCCAGTGCTAAACAGTAAAATAGAAAATAAAAGTGTAGTTGCACTGGATATCTCCACTGTGTTCAAACTGTGGTAACCAAAGTTGCGAAGGCACCTTCCTAGGGTACGTCCACAGGATGGCATGGGGACAGCTGTTGTGGTCTTCTGGATGGGCAACAGGTCTTTAGGGCAAATGCTGGAGTGACTGGGAAGAAATTCATGGTTCTCTGTAGGCAATCTGACAGATAAAATGGGGAAAAAGCAACAACAAAACAAACTACCCCCCAAAAAACAAACAAAACAAAACAAAACAAAACAAAAACACCACACACACAGAGAAAGAAAAAACACCAGAAGAAAACAATAAAGTTACCCCAAACTTTCCAAGAGCCCAAGTAGAACCCCTGGACAAGCCAGGCAGTCCAATAACCTCAATGTTCATCTCATTGACCCTCTGCCACTCATTGTGGCGATGGCCATTGTAGACAGTCCTGAAACTTACCCATGAGTTATGAGCTGAGCAAAATGACACAAGAAAGATTCAGACAAACAGTTCTAGACATCTTCTTACCATTCAGTCCATTTATACAGGCCAGGAAGTGTAGAGGGAACATACTCTGTATGTCAGGCACCAAGAGAGCCAAGCATGTCCATTTGTCAGCCCACATCTCAGATGTGGAATATGCAACAGCCAAGTGGAGACTCCATGTCCAAGCACCAGTAAGCAGTGTCAAGGGAAAGCTCTTCTTTTTACTTAGGGTGCTTAAGCCTAATTTATTTTATTTATTTATTTTATTTATTATTTATTATTTTTATATTATCTTTTTTATTATCTTTATTTATTTTCTTATTTATTTTATTTAGGGTGCTTAAGCCTCATTTTTGCAGGATGGGTGTTGTTTTAGTGTGGATTAAGCATATCGCCTACCCAAATACAGTACGCATCTGGTTTGACATAGTGGGACCAGAGCTGATGCAAGCTTCAAAGAAAGAAGATGCAAAGAATGAAGGCAAAGATAATTCAAACTAGGGAATGGTTTCTGTATGGGAGCAAATAGTACTTGAAGGTGTGCTAAGTTCACAGATGACACTAAATTGGGAAGAGCTGTTGACTCCCTAGATGGTAGAGAGGCTTTGCAGAGAGATCTTGACAAATTAGAGGGCTGGGCGATCACCAACCATGTGAAGTTGAGCAAAAGCCAGGATGGGTACGTTTGGCAGTGGCTTAATGCCTCTTGTGCATAACTTTTCTCATGCCTGGGTGCATGAGATACATCTCTTCCCCTTGTGCACTGGGTTTTCATGGAAAAGTATTACATGGTGTTTCCTAGGTGGGTGGTACAGCACACTGTGACCAGGTCAGAGCAGCTGGCAGACCATATGTTCAGGGGCCACCATATGTTCATGTATCAGTGCAGAGGGAGAAGCTGACCCCCTCTCCCTGCTCAGGCCTCTTTCCCTAGACACCATGTACGAAACATAGGTCCCTGTTTCCGTGTTCCAGTTCGAGCCTGCCTTCAATGCTGGAAGACAGCAGCTGGTGCAAAGAGCAGCACAGTGTGGGTGTGCAGAACAGTTGGTGTGCTTGGATCTCTGCGTGCTGACCACATGGCCAAGCCTGCAGGAGAACACTGTCCAGATGCTGCCAACTGCAGCTGTGTCAGGGTTTGGTCAAGCCTCTTGATGGCACTTCTCAGAGTCACCTTTGTTTCTGGTGTGTCTGACTGTGCAATTTCCCATAAACTGACACATGGACATGTTATTCTGAGACAGCAGTCTCTGAATCTTCATCAGCGTTACAGTACAGCTCAGGCTGCCAGCTCTGGGCTTATGCAAAAGCTCCTGTACGTTTACAAGAGCTAGGAATTTAGGAAGCAGCTAATATGTTCTTTCCGCCTTTGAATGGCAAATCAGGAAGCAGTTTAATTGTCAATGCAAACAGAGGTCACTTTTAGGAAGTTGTCTCATAACTGCTGTGAATATGGCAATTATGAATTTATAAATGGACACAAGAAAACATTTTCTTAATGAAATAATTTCTTCCTGTCTTCTTTTTCTATTTTCCCCTTATCCGTCCAGATTGTAATTTACTTTCATATTTTCTTTCAACAATCAGTTCACAGCAAACTTCTGACAGAGCTGTTAAAACGAACCAGGGATTAGGAAACCATGATATACAGGGAAATAGAGCAGTTCTTTCCAGGTCTCAGCTGTTTTGAGGCACATAGCTGCAGATAAAAATGTCAATAACATCAATTAATTTTCTACAATGAACAGGTATGAAATAGAAGATTTTTTTTTTCTTCTGCATTTTTGGTAAGCAAAAGGAAATACAAGCTATGAAATTGAGAACTCTGACATGAAAGTTTTTAAAAATAAGGGTTCATTTTGTATGTTTTCTGCCTATGACAGTAGATACCATTTTATGTTTCAAGCTATTTTTACCTCATAATATTCAATAAAGTCCTGCATTATAGCAAGACTACGTATATTGCAAACCTTCCTAGTGCTCTGATTTAATTGTGATCCGACTACATAGACTGATAGTCCACGCAGAGAAATAAATAGAACAGATCTGAGCAGACCACAGCACCAAAGCTGAAAAGGTCCAAGTAATATAAAAGAATATTTTGACACAAAGAATGTGAGATATTACAGTTTTAATAACTTTTTTTCTTGATAGAAAATTGCAATTAAGAAGAAAAGGCATACTCTATTTTTTGGGGGTGAAATATTTGAAGTAATCCAGCTATCTAATTGTTCAGACTTTTTTGTTCAGTTTTGCTTTATGTCCATTTGCTAATGTCTTTTTAGATGCTTAAATGATTTCCCCCACTTCCTTTCTGTCCGTTTTAATTAATAATTAGAAGGCAGAAGCAGAAATAACTCCTTCATTCTAATGAAAATGAATGAGTGATTAATGCTTATCATTTTTAACCACCTTCTACTTAGAGGTTTTTCAAAAGAATTTCGAGTCTGACCTACTGCACAAAATACTGCTTTTGCCACGGTGTATAACAAGCAATCACTGACTGCTGACAAGCTGGGTAGGTCTGGGGGCGGCTTTGTTGTCGGGCTTGGCTTTGTGAGGGAGTGTCCTCCATGGGGCGTGGACCCTTCCAGCAGGACAGTTCCCTATGGTCTGTCCAGACCCACACAGTAATGATGGGCATGTTGGGGTAAAATATGCTTAATCCACCTCCAAATATATGTGAGAGAGATGCTTGAGTCCTTTTATTTATAACCTTTCTAGTTTGGCTTTTTTTTTTTTTTTGGTAAATCAGTGTGGGCTTAATCATCTGCATGTCTTTATCATTTTATCATCTTCTCAAGAAACTTCTTTTCCTTCAGAGGTTTCTCTTTGAAACAAAATCATCACATACGGTCCAGTCTCGCCACCCTTGAAGAGCTGTTGGACAAGCCTGCATGCAGATGCTGAGCATCAGTGCATGGAGACTGAAAGGCTGATGACTGAAGGCTGATGCATCCTTGCAGGGTTAGGTATGACAGGGATTATTACTGCAGTGCTGTGTGCACCACTGTCTGCTACAGACATTGCTCCTGAGCAGGGATGCTCCCTTGGAGGACTCACTGCTAGGATTCCAGGATGAAGATACAAGGTGTGGGGACGCTGCACAAGGAATTTGCCCTCCCTGGCTGCCTGGGGGCTTGTTCCTTCTCCCTGAGCTCCTCCACAGCTGTAGGAAATGGGAATGTTTCTTTTGCTCTTTGGATCCTCTTCTGCACCCATGCAAAAGCTGAATGAGGAGGTGCCAGTGTATACAGTCTGGCTGCCCCTACAAACTGTCAAGGTCCCAGTGGTAGAGCAGACAAACTGAGATTTTGAGGACTTTAAAGCAAAGGATAATCTCTAAACCAACTGAAAGGAGTAAAGATCAGTAACCTAATCCCATCCCTAATCCCAAGTGAAAGATGAATGTCTGGGTAGAAGTTGATAAGTATGTGTAAGAACTAGGGAGAGATCTGCTTCCAGGTTGTCCACTGGATTAGATCAAGTAAATTCAAGACGTAAAAGCAATCCATTCCTAACCATAGTAGGATTTTAAAATGAAATTGAAAACGTAAAACCCAGAGGAACAGGAAAAACACTAATTCAATTTAGATTTTATCTATGTAAATCCCCAGTAAGTCTGTATTTTTTTCCTCAGTGATAGCTCTTTTTTTTTTTTTTTTTTTCAAATGAGAAGTTTTCTCAGAAGTGTTCTCAGTTAGTCTGTCTTAACTCCTTTTAGCGTCATTCCCATTAGTCTGTGATTATGGAGAGGTTTTAAGGCAATTTTGTGTTGGTGTGACAGGAAGGATTCTACTAATTTATTTTCCCATGCAATATTTTCTTATTATAGTCATCACAGGAAGAGGCAACACAACAAGTCAAAGAGGCTTTATAAAGCCATCTCCACTGATTCATTTTGTTTCTCAGCAGTGTCCCCAGCACTCTGATAGGACAGCACAGGTGTGGGATGGGACATGGGGTGGAAGCTCTGTGAAGGAAGGTTTGTCTCTGGCTGGAAAAGCTACCACCTCTGCTGTGGTGGGCATAGTAACACCTGCAGCATTTTCAAGCCTGGCAAAACATCATAATTTGTGTGCAAAATCTGAAGATATCAAGCCAGGATAGTAGGGGGAACAGTCTCAGTTGACAGGAAATTAATACCTAAATTCAAGTTACATTTTTTAAAGGAAAAAAAGGAATAGCTTTAGGCCTTGTTTTCCATACCACTAAGAAAACTGGAGATGGATATGAAATGTACTGGAAGTGAAAGATAAATAAACACTAAAAAAGAGCTAGTTCAAAAACCTTGTCTATTTATTTTCCTATAAATACAGGTGGAAATTTCATCATGTTGCCTCAGTTTAATTTCTGTGACAAATGTTATTTAACCATAGAAAATAGTCAAAGCCTGAGGCCAAATGCACTCAATATGTAACTCCTTCATTTACAGATATAAAAATTCCTTGGAGAGATCTATAAATAACACTTTTTATGTTATTGTCTTGAGACAAAATGGCTATAATTTTAGATTTTAATATATCCTACTTGCTGTTAATTTCTCTGATTGAGCTAAGATTTTCTCTTCACCTTTAATGCAGAACAAAAGGAAAAAAAAATAAAAAGAGAAAGAGGGGGAGTAAGTGTATGATGTGCTAACTCTTAAGTGTTTTTACTGTATTGCAGTTGCAGCCCAAAGCTCCTAAAAGGAAATGGAAACTTGAGTGAAATCAGGAGATTAAACACAGCCAGAGAGGCAGCTTTTTGGGCGTCCTTTGGGCTCTGACAGATGAAGGTAGGTACCTGGGGAGACACACATTCCTTTCATTGGTACATCTATATGGGGAATGTGGGGACACCTGAACTTCCCTTATCTGAGCCCTGGAATGGGTGGATCTTCCCTCTGCACACCCAGGGCCCTACCGGTGCCTCCTGCAGTTTGGACACCCTGACCTAAAGTACCTGCACGTTACCTTAATTAAATGCTTACCAGAATCAGAGCTGAAGTCTCAGTTTAGGACTCAAGATTAGACAATCAAGCTAAAGATTTTTTAGGTGAAATCTTTAATTAAATTTAGTATTTAATATATTGGTGCAAGACATTCCCTTGAATTGCATTTATAGAGTGTATTTCTGCTTTTTATAAAGTGAAACCTTTTTATCTTCTTCCTTGAAGTACTATTGAGTTGAATTAGCTGTGATTAAGTTCCTTCACTGAAGTAGGTGTAGAACAATTTTAAACCTAGAAAGCCATATATTTCTGTTGCCTTTGAAAAATGTATATGACAAACTTTGATTTGGTGAGTTGTGGATAACTTTTAAAGTGAGAAAAGCCTCAGGTTAATTTATTTTCTGGGCTGCAAAGAAAGAACATTTAAAAGGACAGGAAAATTCCGCAGTGAATTCACAGATAATCAAATACAGTTTTATTGACTAGTTGGTGCTGTTCATTATAACATCTCTGTCTTTTCCTACATCACTACTTACAAAGTTACTGAGGACAGCCACTGTATTTATGACTACATGAATAGATGTAATTAATGCCATCAGCAGCAGAAGTATTTGCGATTATTTACAAACTTGCTTTTTCAATGAAGGAAGCGCTCAAATTCTAGATTCAACTTTTTCAGAAGCCAGCTACAAGTGAGGAAAGCTTGCAAATATGCATCACTGCATCAAACTGAGTATGTACCATTTCTGATTAGAATTACTGGAAAAAATTCTAGGTTGACAGAGACATAGGTGTGTTTTGCTTAGTATTCATTGTCCTTTGAGAAAAAAAAAAATGCCTTAAATCAGTCCCTGTTGCATATTGTGCCATCAGTTCGTGCAGGTTCACCATGCATTGAGAGTCAGAACCTTCCCCTGGCTTTCCTGGTGATCCTGAAAGCATGCCCCTGGTCTCGAGTTCCCAGCAGCTCCAGTAGTTCCAGTACCTAAATTAGGTAGCTCTTTAGTTGATGGTTTTATTTTTCAGATTGTGCTGAAAGTGCTAACTTTTTCCAGGCATGGTGGAGCAAGCCCAGTTACTTAAAGGAAGAAGACTCCTATATTTCTCCTCAGTCTCCTTTTCTTAAGAAAATTCCTGGAGATGTAGTGATGCATGCTTATGAGCTCTCATCTCACCGGACATTCCTGAAAACTTGTAATTATGGACAAATGGATCTGAACCATGCAGCTCTTCTTCTGAAAGTCCTCTTGGGAAAGAGAGAGAAACAAACAAACAAACAAACAAACAAAACATTAAATGTGCTTTCTTCCTGAATGGAAAAGTAGAGACCCTTGCAGTACACTGTGGTGTGTAAAGACTTTTATTTTATTTTTTTTATTTCATTTTTGAAAGAGAACTTTCAAAAACATTTTAATGGAGAGTAGATTTTTTTTTTTTTTTTGTAGCTCATAATGGTCAGTATTATTCTGAAATCAGGTCTGCTATAGATATATGTGATTATTATTGTGGATAGCTAGGCAGACCTCAGTGGATCCATTTGCACCAGGTATATTTATAAATTGTATAAGGCTTTTTTGTAGAGTTTGATTGGTAGAAATTTTCCGGTTCGTTAGATTAAAAAAAAAAAAAAAAAAAAGGCAATGTAAACTTTTCAGGGCAGTTCTACGAAGTATCTGTCATTTGAGTCTTTTATGGCTGTGAGCATAATGAATTGATTAAATCCTTGAGGTAACAATATATCTCCTTGTTTCTTATTTTGCACATCTATGCAACTATTTTCTCCAGAAATACTGAAAGCATTTTAAGGTGTTTGCTTCTTAGCTGAACTTCTGTACATTGTTCCTGGAGAAATGAAAAATAATTTATTTTACAGCTGTGGAAATGAATAAGTAAATTTAGTGGAACTGGTCAGAAGTTTCCTGACCAACATTTTTCTTTTGTAAAATACCATTCCTTGAAGCTACTGGAAGCTTGTTTGCTGTCTCAGTTTCTGTTTATTTGTGAGTTTTTCGTGTGGAGCCTTCAGCAGCTCTTCAGAAGCTTTCAGTCCCACAGGAAACCTGAAAATCTCTGCCAGCATGTGGAGTGGGAGCCACTGTTAGGCATAGAGGAAACTGGCTGTTGTTTAAGAGGTAGCAAAAGCACAGCAGTAGCAAGATGGCCCTGCATGTACTCTTCTGCTCCAGGAAAATTAGCTGTACCCAGTAGCACTTGGCTGAGTGTTGTGACCAAACAAAAGCCCATCTCTTTTATAAAGGGTAGAAAGGAAGAAAAACTGTTGGTGATTTGTTGGCAGAAAACAGGTGCAAAGGGCAGGAGGAGGAGCAGAGGTGGTTGAGGAGAGGAGTGAGTAGAAGGTAGAGATGGAGAGAGGTGGAGGATGAGGCAGACCAGGCTACAGGCACCACCAGCCTTAAAGAATTAAGAAGGTGAGGTCAAGAAGTTTGAATCTGTTGCAAAAGTGGAGAGGATGCCAGTGCATGAAGGCAGGAGAAGAATTTTTTATAGCTGTGGTTAGATAGGAGCAAAAAAGAAACAAACAAATTTTGTTTCTGAAATCAAAGCTTAGCTGCCAAGCATGCATTGCCATGAAGATGGCTAAGCAAAACAGTAGTGTCACACACTGTGAGTTAAGTGACACCATGTTATGCTTTTTTTACATATGCTTTGTACATATGCTGCAATTTTGAAAATTACTGAGGCTGGGAAAATATTCCTTATGAGTTCTTATTTGACTTTGCACACACGGGATGGAGTTCCCTGACATTGTCATTTTTCCCTGAGGGGTCGTTCTGCCCTGTCCACCAGATCTATGCCTGCAGTAAATAAAAGCTTTTATTTGTTCACTAATTTACTTGAACAAAACCTGTCATCAGATCCCAGAACTCCCCAGACAGAAGGATGACGTGAACAGAGGATCCTGTTAAAGATTTCCCAGCTAACAGTGATTTGCCTAAATGCCAGCGATACCTTGAAGATACTTACTCCTTATGTGTTTCATTCTTAATTCACATAAATAATGCATCCTGATGGAAGGATTGGTGAAACAGAACAATTGTGAGGTTCATTTCTCCATTTGACTATTCAAATGTTATAGGAAAAAAACAGAAGATTTGTTTTCAGAACTCACCTGAAAAGAAGCAGAGCTGATGCATGAAAACCGGAATGCCATTACACATGAGCTCCAGCAGAGGAAGCTTTTGGTGTACTAACAGCAGTTCTAAAATGGCAAAAAAGCAGGTAGTTTTTAATGTTAAAAGTCATTAATGCAAAGATTTTATGAAGTATTCCTACAGATATGCACACACACTTCTTTATACAGGTATGCAAGAGTGTGTACGGAGGTAAATAACTTTTTCCAATGATCAAAGATTGGGTAATTTATAGAGCAAAGCACTTTAAAACATGTGTGCCTGACTAAATGTTCATGATGTGATCACATATTCTCCTTACAGAGGTACACTTCTTCATTTGGTGCACAAGATGGACTGTGTTACACTGGCCAGTATTTATTTTACTTTATTTTATTTTATTTTATTTTATTTTATTTTATTTTATTTTATTTTATTTTATTTTATTTTATTTTATTTTATTTTATTTTATTTTATTTTATTTTATTTTATTTTACTTTTATTTTATTTTTTATTTTATTTTATTTTATTTTATTTTACATTTTATTTTATTTTATTTTATTTTATTTTATTTTATTTTATTTTATTTTATTTTATTTTATTTTATTTTATTTTATTTTATTATTTTCATTGTTCAAGCTATGACCTAGCCCTTTATTTACTATAGGCTTCTCTGAAAATAAAACTAATCCTTTCCTTGTGGTGTTTCTATGGCAATCATTGTGTGGAGTACAAGGCTTACTAACATACTAATTTATTTTCACAAAAAGCACTGTGAGATGAAGGACTGTTTTTAACCCCGTTGTGCATCTTGGGAACTGAGGCACACAGCAATATCTACTAAATATGGAGACTTTTCAAAATATGCTTCATATTATACAACACAGATGGAAAGGCTCGGTACCTCAGAAAAATTGACCCTGGGGCTGCTTGTCAAGTATCCAGAAAACGAGAAAGTTGCCATTTAGCTACCACTTGTGAAAAATCTTATAGTATATCAGGAGGAAGGGTTGTTGAACGTGGGGGTGGAAAGTGGGAGAACTTGAATATTTCACCTTCTTCTGTGTGAGACTGGGAGTCACAGCTTGAAATCATATCCCCGACTTGGGTGCTTTCATTGTGTTTTAACTGTAGAAAACTAGCTCTTACTTCGTTTTCTCAGTGGCAGGTGCTTTTTATGGGGTGACTCAAGTGATTAGAGAGCTCCTGAAAAGAGGCTTCACTCTCCAGCCTGAGAGCTGGTGTTTTCCACTACCTTGGTGCATACACAAATGATTAGGTTTGATGATATACCCAAAGGCAACATGTTATACTTCATTAAGGCTTTTGTTTCAGTTTGAACTCATTCATCCTATAGTGTGTTCCTGCTTTGAATATCTGCTGCATATGGCAGTGATAATAATAATAAGGATTGTCATCCTCCAGTTGTGCCCTGTGTAAGTCTGTGTACCTGGGAAAGTGGGTGGCCACTATTGCCAGATGTAAAAGATCACATGCAGTCCAGAAGTATGGTAAATCAGGCAATGGAGACCAGACAAGACATGTGAGTGGTCCTCCTTTATGGTGGACATAAAGTGAAATGGGAAAGTGTAGGAGAGGTGATTGTAGAAGTCCCAAATAAATTTATGATGCATTTGTTTATTCATACTGGATTATGCTTCATTGAAGAGAATACTTGCAATAAAAATGTGGAATGGCAAAGGGATTTCTGTAGAAGATGAGAGGAGTACAGTTTCCTCTAGACCAAGCCTCTCAGCAAGACTATGACAAGCCACATAGCTTCCAAGCAAGTGCTAGAAATGAGTACAGCCGTAAGATGAGCTGGGACACGGTAGTCACTGAAGAAAGAAACGTCATGTAACATTTCACTGATATAAGAAATTCTTTGTACAGAGAGACAGGATCTTAGCATAATGGGCTGCCTTTAATAGGCTTGGAGCAGGAATGCAAAAGAGGATTCTTTATCTTAATCTGGATTCTTTATCTTAATCTAAAGATAAATGATTTATGTGAACTGCTTCAGCTTTGTGATACCACGTGTAACATAGATGGATGGCGTATTCACATGTACTCAGTCTAGGAATGATTCTGCTGACTTGTTGCTTTAATAATGTTCACTAACATGTAGTTCATTACATCTTGAATGGGATAAAGGGATCCTGCTGTGAGGGTCTTTGTCCTCTTCATATCAGTAAATTGTTGCAGGGATGCAATTGTTTACCTCTGTTTTCTGTGCAATGTTGGGTACTTCTCTGTTCAACCCAAATCAACCCAAGCTACTGCAGTCAATAATAAGCATCTCTAAGCATGGATGAGACCATTCAGGAGCACTGTGGGATAGATTCAGAGACAGTGGCTGCCCAGGATCTTATAGTTCCAAGTTGGTTATGGCCCCACATCATCACCACATACAGCAGGAGCATGAACCCTTGTCAGACCTTTGATGATTAACTCTGTTAACGTGAGCCTTGCCATTTAAATAGTTTTGGGAACAACTTTGTACATCATTTGATTACTTTTCTGTTGCTGCATAATGGGACAACATAGACAATATTCGGTGGGGCCAGACAGTATTTAGTTTTTGGTTGCATCCTGTATGGGTGATTTCACTCAGCCTGGTAACGTATTTGAAGGAAGAGCTGTGATAAGCATACATGTAAACTTGAATTTGGTGTTTGTTCAGCTGAATTAGCCCAATTGAGAATGAAATACCTACTCCTTGTGTAAGAATCTAAGTCATTTCTTGTAAGGACAGGGTACCAAGTCCCCAGTAAATGCATCGGTAGCACTTTTAGACCAGGGAGATATTCAATGAGGTGGTATTGAGTAGTTTCCATGAAAATAAACTTGAGATCCAGACTTTATCCTGCCTAACATTGGGATGCAAAGTAGGTGGAGCAAACATCTGAGACTATCCTGTGCTGGATAGATCTGCTGTAACGATTTGCTTGTGTGTGCTGTGGAAGTACACATGGCATGATTAACTTTGTTGGTTTTACAGCAGTTTAACTCTAAACTCTTATTGTTTCTGCTGCAGCCTTCTTATGGTGTGAGTAAGAGAAGTAAATAATAATTAGGAGTGTTACCTTTTGCTTACTTATTCTTACTGTAAAAGGAGGTTAAAGAAGGGATGGTTATAAATCTCATAGAAATTGGGAGAGGAGATCAACCCTTAGAGTTTTTACTGGCTAAGCTGCTAAAGGTTTAAGAAAGTTTTACTGGCCCTCTGGGAGTTGTAGGATTTGATTACTGGTAATGTCTTGAGATTTTTTTTTGTGCTCTGATGAAATTTAATGTTCTTTCCAACAGCATCTGTTGTATTCACCTGTGGTTTACTTATATTTTGCTTTACAAGGTCACATTCACAAGATTGTCCTAAACACTTCTCTTGAGAAACCCTGATGATCTCACACTTTTATAAATTTTACTTAACCAATGAACCATATTGGATTGACCATTTTCCTGTTTCATCATAATTATGAAAAACTGCACTTGTGAATTTGGTCAATGCCTTAATGAGGCTCAATTTCTTGATAAGTAGTTCCTGAATATATTGAATTAGTACTGCAGAGCTTTACTTTCACTTACTGACGAGAGTAGCAAGAGTGTAATTTTATGAAGACTGATACCCAGTAAACTGGGCAATTTCTGACTCTGTATAATAATAACTATTCTGATTTATGGTGAATTACTTTAAGATTTATACAAGCAGCATGCTTTCTTTTGTTTCCTCTGAGAAGAGTAGCTACACATAAGGCTGTAAGCAACACACAGAAGCTACACTATACACATAAAATATAAGAAGCTGACAATAGTCTTCCTGTCCCAAATAAGAAAAGACTGATGTTAGAACAGCAAACATATTAGCTGTTAGTATCTAATACTATTTTTAAATGCTACTTTTTTGGTTTCTTGTGTTAGAATGGGAGATTATAATGCAGAAGAAAAATCAATGAATCAAACTACTAAGTCATTGTTACTGAATTATACTGGGAATACTATTCATGGTCTGTTGGCACTTATATAGCCCTCCTTGCCAGGAAAACATCTGAATGCCTTGGAGTTGTTAATATATTTCCCCTATACCTTTAAAACAGAGGAATGCTGTTGTCTACAGTTTAGAAATTGGGAAGTTGAACCCCAAAATAAATAAATAAATAAATAAAGATATTTGGTAAGCTTAACTTTCTAATTTTCTCTTAAATATCTGCTCTTAGTATCATCTATTGGATATCTGTGAAGAATATCCAACAAACTAGAGCCAAACAACTAGGAAATCAGTTTTGGGAAATGAAGCATTTTGACCATGGCCCTTAGTGATTCACCTACCATTTCATTAGGAACTTCTGGTAATGACAAGAAATCAGGATTTTTTTTCTTTTTTTCCAGACTCACCATTATTTACTGTTATTTCACCGTTATTTCACCATTATTTTACCATTATTTCACTCATTTACCACTGGATCATCAGACCAAATTTTACCCCAAAGAGTGGGAGATATGCAATTTAGTTAAATCCTAGCTCCTCATTCAGCTTACTGGCAGATTTTGGATATTATGCATATATTTAAATAAAAAGGTCCTTCCATGCATGCTGAAAGTGATGCAAAATTGTGCTTGGAGGCTGAGCTCCTGTGTGAATTCTCAGAGTTGTAAGACAGACTGAGCCTGTAGCCATTCATTCAACAGAGAGAAATGGAAATTATAGAAAGCTCCAAGAAGGCCTAATACATTCAAATAAGCTCCAATTAGAACTTATTATCATAAAAATGTGAGTTCTAATAAGATTTATTTCCCTGGCTGATTAAAGTTGTTATACCTGCGAGACTGTTACTGCTGTTGAATTTAAATCTGACCAATGGGTTTCAAAATTTTAGAATAGCAGAGACAGAATAAGGGGGAAGATTGGGGGTGGGGGGGTGGGGGGGAAGACTGGAAAGCTGACATAGGTATGGACAATGAAATACCGTGCACTCACAAAGAAGAGCTGGGCACCAGCACTGCAGAACAGGATGCACAGCCTAGAAGAACTAGCAGCTATATATGAGTTAATAGTGTAACAATAATAGTGTAATACTATTGTAAGACCTTGTAAGCCTTGTAAGTTAAGTAAGACATTGTAAAACCATTGTAAGCCTTGTTATGATATCTCATGTCTATGGCATTAGTGTCACTGTCCTGTGTATGATACCATGTATTGTCATACCAGGTGCTGGCTTGTCCTCTTTCCATCTCATGTACTGTCATCAACTAGTATGCTTTTGAAGGAGAATAGAAAAAGCACTTTCCCCTAGCACTTTGTGTAAAATACACAATGGAGGATGAGAAAATTTAATCAGATGAAAAATATTTTCCACTGACTTGCCAAAAGAGCACATGATGTGAAGGCTGTTTAGGAGGCCCACACAACCAGGGCAGACCTTGGGCAGGGCACAAAAGGCAGAGCAGTGGGCTGTGGCTGCCTAGATGGACAACTCTATCTGGAGGAGGAGAAAAGGGTGTAAAACAAAATCTGAGTGAGCCACCTCGTAATGACACCACTTCTGAGGCCAAAAAGGCCAGATAGGAATTTTTCTTATCTATGTTGTTTGTCCAACACAAAAAAAAAAGGAAAAGGTTTGGAAGGAAGATGAGAAAGGGACAGAGTGCATGCAGGAGGATTGTGAGAACAACATGTTTTGCTACATTTTTATCACACGCAGCATATTTTTCCTTTTTTTTTCTGGTTACAACATCTCCCTCTTGTTGGCACACAATACCTTAGCCACAGTGTGGCAGGTGATCTTAGGGCAGCCATTTCATGTCCAACTGAGAGTCATTTGTCCTGCTCCCCTTTACTGTGGTGTGGGCAATGGTCCTTTTCAGGCAAACCACAACGTCACTGAACATGTGCCTGTCCCATTTTTCCATCAGTCTTCAGCACTGCTGAAACGTCAGTCTGGTGTCTGATATCAGTGTGGGTACAGGGAAGACGGTATGTGTAGCCAGTTTGCCTGGTCACTAGCATTTTAATAAAAAAAATCTCAACTGTTCTGATTTCATCACTGTTTGAACAGTGGAGAATCAGGCCATAGATCACATTGCTGAATTCACTACCAAGAAGACAGTTGCATAGCAGTTTCTCACTTTCTGTGCGTGTTGGTGGCACCAGTTGATCCATAGCACAGTCTAATGATGGTCATTTCTGTGATTTTCAATTGCTATCAACACTTCTGACTGTTGAAAGAATCTGATCCTGATGTTACACTGGCGTCACACCAACAATTTCAGAGACATTGGTGTAAGATTGGTGTGGCTGCCTGTTGAGTCAAGATTCTGCTTTCCATTTGTTTGGTAAGAAGATCAAGAACATCAGTTAGGAGAACTCAATCTATAGGCAGACACTAGCATAGAAATGCTTATTAATCATTTGCATTAAGGAAATAAAGTTGGG
The DNA here is from genome assembly GCF_040182565.1 of Anser cygnoides. Lineage (NCBI taxonomy): Eukaryota > Metazoa > Chordata > Aves > Anseriformes > Anatidae > Anser > Anser cygnoides. The sequence goes on from NC_089873.1 coordinate 197,758,020, forward strand.
AAAATTGCAGATGATTTTTCAATAGGGATTAAAGCAAAAAGCAAACCTTGATATGTTCTATCCAGAGATTTTGAGCTCTAGCAGGTAACATAAAGGGGATGAAGAGAACTGAGATCAGATTTTGACATACTGGAGCTAGATTATGTAACTACATGTGTTTCCCAGCACAATAAAAAGACATACTTTCTTAACATGAGATTTTATTTGCTGGAACTTCAAAAGAAAATATAAACTTCCTTTTATGTTGTTGGTAAATTGAAACATTTTTACCACTGTGATTCATATTGCATGAATAGGTCCTTGTTAGATATGCTTCTTTTCTCATTAAAAATAAAAACATGAGTTTGTGTCACCCGCCACAAGCTATTTAAAGGGCTTCTTGGTATTTAAGGTCACCGGTTTTCAAACAGGAAATAGAGGCAAGCTGTGGGAAAAATCTCTAGTGTAAATGTTTAAATAATACTGACATAGTATAAAAATCAACCGTACACACAGGAATTAGAAGGTAAACTCCATGTGTGTGTATGCACGAATGATACAATCTGGCATCTGTTACGATAATAATTTAATTATTATGACTATCATTGTTAGGTCTCTCTATCACTACAGTTTTTCTCGTTAATTAGCTTCTGTAAAGATCATGTGAATGTATGCTATCTCCTACTATTTACTCACATTCTTTGTAAGATCACCGTGTAGAACAATATTACGATGAACCACCTGAGTCAGTCCTGAGAGATGTCTAACTCCACTGCTGCATGCCCTTCATTCCTTTGGCAAAATCTCTTGCTCAGAAGTGGCTGGGCCACTGTTCAAAGAGGAGTGAAAGATTCATGGGGCCAGAGACAAGAGAACAAAGAAGAGGAAGCTTGACTCCTAAGCCTGGTGAGCTGGGGTTTCCCCAGAGACAGCAAGCATCCTGGTTTCGCTCCTGCCCCCATTGCTGACTTGCCAAGGAAAATACTTCAGCAGATTCAGGAAAAGGGATGGCTTTTAAGGTGTTTCCATCCCAGTAAACTTCTGCATTCAGTCCCTACTATGTGCTTTCTTTTAGTTTCCAGTATTTTTGTATTGATTTCAATAGCAATATACTCAGCTTGTTCCAGTGATCACTTTTACAGAGCTGCTCTGTCATAAACAATTTCACTGCAGTTAATGTGGCTGCAAGCTATGGCACTGGAGACAGAAATGGTGGAAAGGGAGACAAACATCTTCAGAAGAGTCATGAACCCTCAGAACAAGTGATCTGAACCCAGCTGATTCAGTTCCAATGGCTCTTCCTTGGGAATTCTACTTTACCAAGGTTGGAGTCATTGTCAAGTTACAGCTCAGTCTCAGGATTATGCCTGTTAATCCCTTGCTACTGGGATTTTGTATAGGTGCAGATAGCGACTTTGATACCATCACAGCTTATTGAGAGGCAAGGAGGAAGTCTTCAGCATCATCTTCAAGATCAAAGTTCACAAACTTTATAGACCCTGTTGGGATTAGCCAAGTGAGAGCTAGTCCCAGTGCAAAGTTGCTGATGGGGGTTATACCACCTTCTGCCACCGGTGCTGGTCCTGAGCAGTGGTTTTCACTGCAGTTAGCATGGCAGTGCCAGCTGCAGGTCTCTGGTGAGGCACGGTGTTGCCCTGTCACTTTCTCAGACACTCTCTGGACACTTTTCTTGAGGACAAGAAGTACATTTGTTATTTTCCATCAGGGAGCTCAGTCCTTTCTGTCAGACCTGTGTTTTCACGTTCCTTCAGCATGCTGCGAGAAAGATGACCTTGTTTATACAGTTAAAATCCACAAAGCGAAAGCTGAAATTTGCTTTTACCTCAGGTTTTGTAATTTCTGTTTTCTTCTTCTCATTCCCACTGGATAATCTGACTTTGCCCCCAAGCTCAACTTTGTAACTCTATGTAAGTAGTTATTTTGGGAACATACTGAGATTATTTATTACCTGTTCATCCTCATTTCTCAGAAACCATATTTTTTCCTTTTTGTTCTTCCTTTATCCCTACATTCTCTGGCTATTTTAACCATAGTTTTATTTCATAATCAGCTGTTTTTTTTTTTCTTTTCTTCTTTATAGACTCATTATTTATACCCACTATCTTTTTAGTTCGTAAGAATTCCATAAAAGTTTTTTTCTCCCCTTACCTGTGATACAAATTCAAGTTAGAATTTTCCTTTTTGGCTTGTTGGTTAGATATTTGCTACCTTTTCAATCTGCTATCAATGTATATAGACTTAAGAATACACATCAAAGGAAACAATTATCAAAGATATGCAAGTGAGTGGAAAATGGTTCAAAATGATACATGGATTTACCAAAGGTCCACTGTACATCATTAACTCAGTATCTTTGTTTGAAAAGAGCAACTATTGACTATGTAAAAGAAGTGATATTTAATCTATCTGGACATAAGCATAGGATATGACAGGCAGTCACCATGGAAATTATTAATTGAATGGAAGAAGTTAAGGATTAATGTGGAAATTATAAGATGTGTGATTAACTGAGTAAGTGAAAGATGAAAATGCTTAGAGCTGAAACAGTGGTAGTCAGCTTTAGGGGATTTTACCACTGGACTTCCTCAAAGGATATTTTTGAGATTGGTTTCTTTAATATTTTGATTCATTGATGCACACATTCACATGACTGTATGACATGGGGACAGAACTTCTGGACTGTAATAGTGAAAGTGGAGAATGATGGCAGGTGTGGAGGAAGATGAGAAAAGGGGAAGGATGGAGCATTAAGTGTTGAGTGACCATTGCTATCTCAGTTTGATAGTAGGAGTGTTATCTCAGTTTGTGGACAACCACGAGTCTCAAGCCTTCTTCCCACTCCTCTGTTTCTTGGAGGAGTCCTTCTGTGTTACCACTTTCTGAAAACATCCATGCAAGTTCATAATGAAAATCTCTGCACTTTACTGAAGGGACTTTTGGTACTATGTGGAGAGTAGATGTGCTAGAAGCTCAGGCAAACATCAATGTTTAAGATTTCAGCTACATGAAGAAAAGACACTTTGGTTGGTCAGCCATCATGAAATCTCTTTTAAGACTACAAAGATGCTGAGTAAAATTTGCATGAATTTCTTATACTGAAATAGAAATCTCAAAAAATCATCTCCTATAGTTGAAGATGGGCACCGGAAGATGAAGTCTAATGCGCTTTAAAGCAACCTGGAGGCTGTTACAACTTCAAGGTGCTTCCTCTGTTCCCTACAGTTAGCAGACCTATAACTTCAAAAAGAATCTGTATATTTTTTCCAGTGCTGGATCTGTTGTTTGACATGTCCTGTCCTCGTGCTTGCCTCCCTGAGATTGATACAGATAATGTGTGAGGATTCCACTTAGAAGGGCTTCTGATGAGTTTCTACAGGCATGTTTCTCAGCAGCGAACACCTTATGCCAACCCTAACTAATGCACCTCCACTGTACTGATAAAAATGTTGACAGGGATATATGGGGAAATAGATCAGAGAGCCTACCTCTTCACTCTCATAAATCCTCTTCCCCAAGTGCTGAGGATTTTTGGCCAACAAAGTCTACTGGATTTTGAATGAGTTGATTCTGTATACTTTTGCTGCCCACCATTGACAAAAAATGACTTTCATCTTTTGGAAAACTCATTAGACCTTAATGAAGGCTGACTTTTTGGACTTTTGCAAAGGATAACTGATGATAAGTGATGTAACTTTGTGACCTACTCAAAGATGGAGTGGAATTTGGGGTCCCATTCCAAAAGCAAATGAAGGCAAGTGATTGTCACTTGGTAAGTCTTGAAGGATCAGTTTATCTTGATACACTCAGAACTCTTCTCCATATCAGTAACATACATTCATAATTTCTGGTTACTTAAACTTGTTGGCCAAAGCTGGGAAAAACAGTGAAGTATGCGATACTTCCATAGCAACGTGAATTATCATTTATGTTCAGGGAAGAAATTACAGGGAGCAATCTCCAAATGACCTCTGTTGATGTTATATAAAGTTGACATATTAGTCTACTAATTTCCCCTATGCAAATCTCTAGAGGGTGATTCATTATATTAGTGACAAACAGCTGTGTGCCAGCCCTCAGCTGCTCTCTGAGATGCAGTTTGTTTCCCAGCATAATTTCTGACATCCAGAACTTATGTGACAGTAGGAAATATCTGTGCTATTTTGGTGTGAGGCCAGAAAAATAAAATAAAATGCTTTCTTTATCTTTCTAAAGGATTGCGTTATATAACCAGCTGCATTATTACTACTTTAATATGATTTTATTTTTCTACAAATACTAGTTCTGGACTGTCTTTCACACAGGTTTCTGTAAATCATGAAGAGTTTAAATATAGTTACAGCAGTGCAACACTGAAAATTGGTAGAATCATGATCAAAGTTCTAAGATGATTCACTTTAGCAAGAAAAAAAAAAAACAACAGAATCACAGAATGGTTGAGGTTGGAAGGGGCCTCCGGAGATCTAGTTCAGATGCTGAATTGGACTACACTTACGTACGTATATTACGCTTATAATTGCATGTAAATTACTTGAAAATATCCAGTTGTAAAAAAGTTGTTTTAACTTTAACTCAGAACAATCCAGAATATGTGTTGAAATTCAAATGACTGTAAAAGTACTTGGAAGGTAATTTTTTAACACCAGAAATGATTAGTGAACTGGTCTAATTACCAGACTACAGAAATAGTAACAAACAGAACACACAAAGAATAAGTTCCTAGAAATGTGTTCCTGGTGAAGCAAGTTGGAATTTCCCAAAAAAATGGCCAAAAATGTATTTCATTAAAAAAAAAAAAAAGATTTTTTGTGTACAACTTTTCATTTAGTATTTACTAAAACTAGAGATTCTTCTGCAGCAGATTTTTTTCTTTCTTTTTTTTTTTTAATTGTTGTTTCTTTATTAAAGAAATACTTATTTATTAATTTATTTATTTTGTTTATGTGTGTGTGTGTGTGTGTGTGTGTGAAGAAGGAAATGATGCCCCGGGCAACTCTTGTATTCATTATTGTTTTCCTGGTTACATTATAACTTGCAATGGGCTTCATCTTACATTCAGCTCTATTAATAATGCAACTTGCATTCACAAAAGTTTTAAGAAGTGGACCTAACAGGAAGTGTTTAACACAATCCATAATTTACTGTCTTTGAAACAAATTAAATGCAAATATTAACAAGTACATTAAGAGATTTTAAAAGCATAAATAAAAACATTTTTCTGTATGAGTAGTTTTGTATCAAATAAACAAAAAATTATGTCAATATTGCAGGTTTACCCTTCCCACTTTTATTCATCTCTTCTTATTGTTGTGTAACTCTAAATGTAAAAGAAAAAAACTACCAGAAGCTGGACTTATCCATTTTTCTTGAAGCCTTTACCCTACTAGCAACACAGGGCATCGCAATTAACAGAAGAGCAAAATACTTTTCATTTTACTCTAAGGAAGTTTTCACAGACAAAAAACTTGCACTGCATAATTCAGAATCCTGTCATTGCTGATATTTTTTTCTAACTTCTGAACCAGATGGTGATGCAAAATTCTTCCTGGAAGCCAACGACTTGCATGAATACACCCAGCAGGACAGCTCTTCAGATGGGTGCCAGATGCAGATATAAACATTTTCTGTTATTTGCTGCTCTACACGTTTCACATCACTGATAGGATAGCTTGCATGAGTAGTGATGTGGTAGCTTTAATCAGTGTTGATTTAAATCAATTTAATTCATTCTTTACATATTTAACATTACACTGAAAGCCCCAAATACTTTTGCAAATCCACAGAGGCAGCTCAAGAGTGCTTTCACAGTGTACAGTGTGCAGCTTCTCACATATGAAGTATATAAAAAGGGCTTTATCCTGCAGCCTCACCTGCTCTCCCTGATGCGTTACAGCAGAAAAAAGCACCAGCATGGCTCTCCTAACATGCCTGGCCCACTGGGGCCTCAGAGGGTGAGAAGGAAATTTGCCACTTCATCTTCAGTCAGTGAGAAACAACTCAATGCCACTGCCCTGGAACAGGGGATTATTCCTAGTGGAAAAAGTTTTAGACTAATGGTCACACAATCCTTGAACTAGCAAAAAAATGAGCAAGCACAATAGTAACCAGTGTCGTCATTAGTCAGGGATTTGAAGAGATCAGAAGACTATAAAATTGCTTTAATAGTTTCTTCTCAAGGAAACTCCTGTGCTCCAGAGTAAATTGTTGTTATTTGATAATAAGAAGAGGTAAGTATGTTTGAAAACAATTTGGATTTGTACAGAAAAGAAAATTACATTATCACAAACAGTGGCTGTTTCCCATTTTGTCTGACATGCCCCTTCCGATTTCTAATGCACTTCCTGGGGAGCAGGTTTGCTGGGTACAACTGCTGCCCTGAAGCCCATTTGCTTATTAGTTTGGATTATGTCAACAAGACTGCTGAGAGCTAGTATTTTTTAAAGTGAAACATATGCTCCACAAACATCGCTCTTTCCTCTCTAATGGGCACAAGGGTTTAATTCTGAACTAATAATGGGCCATTTCTCTGCAGAACCACCCACTGCTCCCATGGAGACCATGGAAAGCAGCAGGACCTGTCAACTGTTCATGGTTCAACCTCAACAATGAAGCCCAAGCATAGACTTTTTGTACCCCCAAAGTAGAAATAGGCTGAGAAGGGCTTAGTATTAACTTGCTTTGAACTCAGTCATGAATAAACTAATATAGAATAACTGGTAACCAATAGATGAATATTTTTGTACACAGTGACCCAGTAAAAGTCGTTGTGCCTTATGCTAATTGTCATATGCTAACTGAACAAGCCCCAGCCTAGGCTTGTTACCAACTTGTGGTGAGAGTTTGCTGTCTGAACTGGAACATGGTATTGGGTGTCTCCAGTTACAATGTGAAGCTGAAGCATGGGATAGCAGTGGAGACCTTGAAAGCAAGGGCACAGGTTAAGAAGAGAGGCCTGAGAACTATGAACCACTAGCTGATGGTCACCTACTGGTCACCTGCTGGTCACAGGGGAAGGGCAATGTTAAGATCTGACAAGACTGCTTTTGCTTTAAGACAAGAAGAAGCAGTTTAGCAAGCAAGAAAAAAAACAGCTAAATTGTAAAATAAGGTACCAGCTATAGTCTGGAATATAACCCCATCAAAACATCACACAGCCCGTACATAGTTCAGAAACAGGGGTAAAAGGGCTAGGAACCATCCTGAGATTGAAAACTTACAAAAGGAGATCTTGGATTTGAGGACAACAGGAGGAGAGAAGGATGAAGACTATTTCAGGTCCAACCTTCCTCGTCAAGGAGCTTTAAGTCTTGATTACTTCTGCCTGGGTAACTAGGATCACCAAGGACCATAGCAATTAGTGCTCACTATGTGGATTCAGCTTCATGGTGCTGTAATGCAGACTCATTTATCAGTCTTCTGAACAATCCCGTCACAGCTGTCTCTAATTTGTAGGTATATACATATATTCAATTGCAATACGCAAACAATGAAGATATTTTCTCAGGTTTTAATTCCAGAAATTTTCTGATGAAAGTGTTTGAGATCTTTTATTATGATTTTAGACCCTTTAAGGTTAGAAGGGAAGAGTGTGATGACCTTCTGAGACCTCTGTGAAGCACCAGCCATACTTCTCCCATTATTGCTCCATACTATGTGTTCATTGAGAAAGCCATTACAAAGGTGAACTTCAGCATTTCTTTGCTGTTTGTAAATAGAAAAATACATCCATTTTATCTCACCATTACCAACATTTTGCAGAAGAGATGATTTTTATGTTGAACTGGTAGAATTTTATTTTCACTTTTATTGGCTCTCACCTTGCATCTGATGGACTGCAATCACAGCTCAGAAATCTTTTGTAATATTTTAAAAACAAAGAAACCTGAATGTTTCTTCCTACACATGCATAAATATTATTAGGATTCCATCTATTTTTTTATTATTTTTTCATTTTTGTCCGCTTTTTCAGAATGTGCTAATGGTATTTGCCTGTATTTTATGGCTACATTTCTACTTGCATAATTTTGCAATGTCTGTGGTATGACTGCTGCAGTTGCTCAGCAATTGCAATAAATCTGATTTTATTAGAATTGATAATCAACATAAAGAACATTAATGGTAAGACTAATTCTCAATCTCTCTAGACTCATTAATTTCAATGTTTCAAATCAGCACAGGATGCATCTAGCTTAATCCTCCAAGGACTTAATTCAACAGAGAATGTGGCCATTTAATAACGTAATTGAGGTACTTAAGTGCAAAGTTATTACTTGGATTTGTCTCACAGTCTCACATAACTTTAAATATCAGGTTTTGACTCCTACATCTGAACTAGACAGCTTATCTAGGATTTATCTTAAGCTAATGAAGAACACCCTTTTTCAAGTCTATTCCCTGGTAGCCAGTAAAGCCATGAACTGTTTAGCCTGGGCACCTCTGACCATGAATAGATGCAGATGTACAGGAGCAGAATTCACCTGCCCTGCAGTAGGTCTCTATGAAGAGGTGGGTCTCCTGAATGACTTGATCTACTAGGGCTGCTTCTTACAAAAGACGGTTTTGACACTGGTGGTGTCTATCTTTTATAGCACTGAGAGCACTCATCCAGACCTGAATTCAAAGCCCTAAGCATAAGATCATCCTTCTGCCTTACATGAGATGATAACCTCAGCCGCAATGCTACTATCTAGACTGCAAGCAGATGCTTTCCATCCTCACTGCTGAAGTTGGTCGTGACACTTGTACTCCTCTGTAGCAGGTGACAAGGTATTTAACTATGCATGTGAATGCTGTGCTTAATCATCTTTATCTGGACTATGTAAACATTTTATTTAGGGAGTGCATAATTGTAAAGGATCTGGATGTAGGCACCAGAAACCAGATCTTTCCCTTTCTAGCTGTTTCACAGACCCAGGTGTGTATTCCCAGTTCTTGTGAATTGGGTAGTCATTGCCGCATAGTCAGCCATCTTCAGCAGGAGGAGTGGAGAATAACAGTCCAGCCTTTTTCTTCGTATCAAGGAGATGTGAGAAAGATCTTAGAGAAAAGATCTCAGACTTCACAGATAGAAACAAAAAGTTTCAGAAACTGCCATGAAAGAGAAATCTCCTTTAGGCCTTTACATCTTTCTTTGATACTTGTAATATTTTTCTCTGGTAAATGATTTTTTTTTTTTAAAAAGGTATATGGAATTCTAAAGAATCCTTAGTTTTCAATACATTCAAATTATTTCCATGGCATAATGAGCTGAAACCTACAACTCTGAGGCAGAAAATTCCTAGAACATCTGAGTTACAGAGAGGGAGGCAATAGAGTACATGGTTGAACAGAACTCAGCTCAATAATTGGTCATTAGGGTCAGAAAACTGATATCACTTCACAGTTCAGGCTAAAATATTTATTTATGACTAAGGAATTGCAGCAAAAACCTTCCATGATAGAAGATGTAATGCATAAAGACAAGCCCCCAGTCTTTAACACTCCCCCAGATAGGAAACTTGAAGACTGTAAGGGCTCAATGAATTCATTAGTGACAAAAATTGTTCATCGTGTTTGTTATGCTAACAAGTTAAGTATTTTAGAGGCATCCCCTGCCTTTCAAAGACACCTATTGCATGGCAATGCAACTGGCATGAAACAATATATTTTCCAAGTAGAAAATGTGGAAAAAAAAAAAAAAAGAGCAGATCGTACCACAGGAATAAAAAAGATGCTCATTTTTCCCAGATGATGGAAGTCTTTATGAATTTTTGTTAAACAGTTGTCTTACATTTGACCTGTACCTCTCAAATATATATCCATATAGACTCTTGCTCTTGAAAACTGTAAAATTTGACAGGAATTAGGTCTTTCTCAGTTTCACTAATGCTGTGTTTTAGTCATACCACTGTTTCATAACTCAATTTTCCTAGCTATAACTTGTTTCCTAAAGGCCTGTAACGCTTTATGTGTTCATCTGAGTGCTTTGAGATCTTTGGCTGAGAAATATGTAGGTTGTTGTTTTATTACTGTTATTAACTCATCTCAGTTGGAAATTACTGGCTCCATATTTTACAACTCTTTCAAAACACTACACGAAAAGCTGTCTTAGTATCCTGAGAATCAAATGGTGAACAGAAGGTAGGAAAAATCCAGAAGAAGAAAAGCAGAAATATGCGGAGACATATAATTTGATTTAGCTTCTAATTTTCTATACTCTCATATTTCATATCCAACATTTTGATGTAAATAATTGGCAAAGAAAATTAAGATATTCATAGGCAGAGGAAGTAATTTGTCTGTCAAGTACTAAAAGAAAAATGGTAAAACAGAAGCATGTGTATCTTAAAGAGCTGTTCCTTTACTGGTACTCCATTTTGGTGTCTCTTTGCCCTGCTGAAGCCTTAGCCCTAGGAAGCTGGAGAGTGCATGCCTCTGATTTTTACTCATTATTTGAAGAAGAGGCAGTGGTTGCTGAGAACTTCTCTATATTTAAATTGTTTGTCTCAGTGGTGTCTCAGTGGAATGTCACAAGCTAATCTAAAGTAGTAATCTTCCTGCAGCCGGAAATGATAAACCTCTAAGAAAAAGCATTTTATACTGGAACAGCAATGCCTATAAGAGAATACAGGGCCGTGTGGAAATGTCCACTAAGCAAACAGCTTCATGGGTTCACAATGTCTGTCCTTCTGCTGAAGTTTACAGCCTGTATAATTTTTCCTGAAGTAGAAAAATTCATCTATGTGCCCTGCATTCTTCTTCAGGCATAACGCTTTTAAACAGTTTAATGAAGGGTCTGGATTATTCTGACTGAATAGACTGGGAAACACCCACATGGACCCCTTGTTTGAGGGAAGCTGTAGGTACAGTCACCTTCAGTGGGGAGGGGATGTCAGGGACCTGGACGTAGCCATGCTCTCAGTGTCACAGCTGGAGCCATAGAAGTGCTGCCTGCTTGATTCCACACCAGTACGAAACCTCTGGGACAATCAACCTGCATTCGTCTGGACGGGATCTCTCTGAGGGTGGATTCCTACAGAGTGTTGAACTGGGTCTGCAGCTGAAGGTGAATTGATACAGGGGTGAGAGGAAAACTTGGAGAAATGCTGTGAGCTGAGATTCAATGTCACTGAGTGCCAGCTCTGTCCTCAGCTGCTTCAGCCATCAGGCTGGCTCTGAGGTCAGCGTTTCTATTGCTGTGTGCCTCAGTGTCCCGGAGGCTAAAAGCTTCCCTCCTGCCATGGGGTCTCTTTCTTTGTCTCCAGCTCCATTTTTCTAACACCAACAGAAGGTGAATCCTCTGCTGAATGATCAAAAGTACTGGAGACTGGTGTGAAGTAAATCTGTAGCCTTGAATAGACTGGCAAAAAGCAAATGTAATTATTATCAACTTTGTTTAAAGTAACAAACTTGAAATAATGCCTTGGCTGTACCAGTTTGCATTTCCTGTAAGCTAATTCAAAGTACTAAACCTGTTATCAAGCGTTCATTGCATTGAGTTTTAACTGCATTAATGTGTACGTGCACAAGCGTGTTGGCTCGATATTTAGAGTCAGTGCGTCAAATGGGGCTTGTAGGGGGTGTGCGTGAAATCTCATTGCTGCTAATGAGGGCTCTAATGCTATGCTGAGTGTTGGGGTCCCCAGAGTGTAGTGATTGCCTGGCTGTAAGTGGTATCGTATGGGTAGTGCTTTAGTATTGCTGCCAGTACTGGGTACATTAGCAAGGTCATTGTATCTCTTTTGTGTTCACTCCTTCTATTTTTCTCTGGTAAGGAATTGAGTACAGCCTCCACTGATGTAAATTAAGTTAACTTTCATTAGTTTTGGTGAGAGCAGGACCATAGTCATAGCATTTGTGTGTGCATGCATCTAGCCCATATTGCTAGGTTTGGCAGTAAAAAAGAGTGTCCAGTGGGCAGCTGGAAAATTTCAGCTTTGTGTTAACACTGCTGAAGTGAGGTCTTGGCATCAGAGGCCGAGAGTGATTCCAGAGGACCTGTGGTCAAAGCTGAGCTGGTGACTGTATGTGGGGCAACACTGCAATGAAGTCAGTGCTCTCTCTGCCCTCTCAAAGCAGAGGTGCACAACTGTACAACTTTTGCCTGTTGATGAGCGTGCACAGAAGGGAAGTGCTGAGACATAGCGCAAGTGTGTTGCAGCTGAGCAGAGGACCCCTTGCAGACATTGCAGTCACACCGAGTGCAAACCGCATCAAAGAGCAGCGTGTGAAGGCACCCAACGTGGCTTAGTATGAGCTGGGACAGGCTGGGTGTGGTGTAGCCACAGTTGTGCAAAATAATTGCAATCAGGCTAAACATATGTTCCGAGACCCAGTGTTAACAGTAAGTGCTACCTAAGCACAGCAGGCCTGTAGCTGGATCTCCACAGACAAGTCCTTCTGTGCTAGTTTAAAGATATCTGCCCAGCTCCTTTTGCAGGGCACATAAGCTGTTCTTCTCCTTCAGCCTCTATGCTCTAAGGCTGTAGCTGGAGTATTCAGCTGTCTGTTTAGAGATGAGGCACTATATAGCTTTTAAAAAGATTTTCATTTCAAGGTACCTGAGAAGCCAAAATTATCTGACATCTTTTAACCGAGCACTTGCAACTCCCAGTTGACAGCCAGCAGCTGAAATATGCAGGAGAGTGAGCCCTGTGCCCTTTCTGGAAGTTAATTTAGTTCATTTGGTGGTGCAGTAGGAAAGCAAAAACTGGCTTTTTCCAGCAGGCTGAGTTGTCAGAGAAGGATTTAATTTCTAAATGGTAATAGCAAGTGATGGCCTTTACTGCTGAACACTGCTTGGAAACAGGCTTCCCAAGGTAATGAAGGAAAGAGAAAAAAGTAGGACACAGTCAGGAGATTGTTTCAAACACTCACTAGCTGCATGGTGAAGTAGAATACTAAAAGCTTCTGATAACCTCTGAGTTGAGTTATTTTTGTTGATATCATCTTGTTTCTGGACAAATGGACTCTGCCTGGCTTACAAAGAGTATAATCCACTGGTTCATACAACGTGAGGTCGGGAGCAATCACTGTGACTGCTTAGTGCCATAGTCTAGTAACATACGCCAGCTGATTTTGATTGATGCATACCTAGCTTAAGGCCAAAAGCAAATTGTTTTTGGTAAAACTCTGTGAGCTCATTGTTATCAGACTTCTGATCCCCACATACTGCTATTTTCAGGCTGCTGGACTCTCTGTCTTTGTATTAGTAATGTTATATGCAGCACCAACTCTCTTTCCAGTGTAGGAGGCTGAGCATCTCAGACTGCATCTAAGCCAGCTCTCAATTTAGGCTGGGAGTGCACTTCAGAAGTGAATCCCAGCGCTCCGCAATTACAGTGCTGCTGTTCATGTTGTGGTTGCAGCAGCACACAGACACAGTTCTTTCCGGAGAAAATTAAACTGGGAGATAGGCTCCAAGACCACATACAATGAAGTCTGACCACTAAGGGGTATTAAATTCCCAGGGCCAGACTAGTTCCAGTCTGAAGTTCAACCTCCCTGTCTGCATCTATCACGCACATAGGGTTCTTAGTACCAGGTGTGCCTGCCTACCGACCCGCTTCCATTGTACCACACTGTTTTTTAGTGTGGGTGAAGTCTTAGCACAGGACTCAGTGCCTGAAGCACCCCTGGTCCCAGTGCCCACTAGGGAGAGGCACAGGGCTCAAAGAAGGGCAGGGGCACACAGTCAGCTGTGCTCATCCCAAGAGCCTGCCTGAGAACTGCAGGCCAAGACCTTCTCCAGAAATAAGTTTCTACATCATTCTCTTTTAAAAACTAGAGAAAGGGTTAGCCTTCATAAAAGAAAGCAAAACAAAAACTGGGTGATAAGGTCTTTACTCTTGCCCTTTTTCTTCAGCACTTGGGAGGTTTGGAAATATGTTTTCATTCAGATGGCTTTTAAGGTAGGAGTTGAAAGTTCTCCATTTTGCACTTAGAAGACTGACTTAGAAACTGACTTAGAAAGTCAGATTTCTTATGTATACTTTTGAGTTAGAGCTCAGTGGACGGACCACTCACATTCCTGTGTGCCTGTATTGAACGTTTTTTTTAAATGTCTGCTGAGTCACCTGTGTCAGACAATATTAAACCTAATAAAATTAGTAATGGAATGCATCGAATTATTATACAAATTTATTTTACATCTGTATGGCTAATTTATTACTTTAGCACAGTAACTCCATTGCCTGAGAAGGTACTTAGGGACACCTTCCTTTTGACAAAAGACTAAAAATAGAGGTTGAAGAGCTGCATGACTCATTAGATAGAAATATAGCTTTTGCTTCTCATGAATCATTTCCATATTATATTGAACATGAAGGGTCTCCCTCCAAATTTTCTAAATATTTTTTGGAAGCTTGATCATAGAAACTGAAAAAATCTACCAGTTTTGGGCTGATCCTTCAAAATGTTAACAAATTGTTCTAAAAATAGAAAATCATCATTTTGGCCTTGCAGAATACAGGGTGTCCAGCAGCACTTACATGCTGCTTTGTGCTCTGTTTCTAAGAACTGGTTATTCTACAGGAAGGTAGGTACAGGGATTTTTTAAACTACTTTTGGAAAGATTTGAATAAACAGTCTGTTTGCAATTTCAAGGAAAGAAGAAACCTCTTTGCAAGGTATAAAACCTTAAAATAGCAACAAGCCTGGGTTTTAAAACCTCCTTGGTGTTTTTTTGGGTCTGGTTTTCTTACACAGAGGACTTAAATATCAGAGCATTGAAAACAATGAATTTACAATTGTATTATAGTGCTCTAGCTGAAAAGTGGGTAGAACGTTTTTTCTTCTCTTTCTGTCCAAAGAATATGGCTAAATTCCCTCTCCAAATAGGTTTTATAACAAAACTCAAAAGCCAGAACTGAGTTGCTCATAACAGTTTAATTAGTACTTCCATTACATGGGGAAAAAAAGTATCAATGACACGACAATTGAACCCAATACATTTTCACATTTCATGTGCTGAGGTGGAAATAAAGTTTGCCTAAACCAAAGAATCTGGACTACTCAAAGGTGATATATACAAAGTTTTAAGAAGCTTGTTTTAAGGAGTTGGACCAACTTTATTTTAAACCAGCACCAACATGTTCACTACTGAGCAGTCAAACATCTGAAAATCTTTAAGTTAGTTTGACCTTAAATTCAAATGTGAAACTTCAGCCAACGTAAAACAAAACATGATGCTTGTTAATAAGATCCTTTGCAAACTGAAAAGACTGAGTTTTTCACAGCCCTGATGATGACTACAGCCAGCTGCTCTGATTTGAAATAGTATAACATTGTTAAAGCAGATTCAAATTAATTACTGTGATAAAGAAAGTGTTTGATAAACCACTTCCATGGAACTTGCTACAACAAGTCCAAACCAGACTTGGAAAAAAGTCTGAGTTTGCCCTTATTTGTAATAATGAATATAATATCTCTCCAGAAATCAATGGTTACCTTTACAGAAACGTAAATGAAAACAAACCAGCTCCATTGTGATATATTCTCTTTCAAATCATCTGTTAGAAAAAGTACCACGAAAAGAACATCAATCAATAAAGTAACTATAGAAATGCAACAAGAATACTGTTAATGAAGTTACATATTAAGAACTGGGGGGAAATCACTTTCTTACTTCACAACAGATTTTGAGAAATTTGAATCATATCTGAAACTATCCTGAACATTCTCAATGGTTCCGTTAGCTAGATTTAAAAAAGTCATCAGTTTTGGACAGTAGAAATTTTTGATTGGAATTTAATGTTTCTTCTAAATATTTAACTTTGTGGCTTAGAATATACTGAATATTATAATGAAAATAATTTGACTTAAAAGCAGAGTTTTTTTTTTTTTTTTTTTTTTTTGTAAGGAAAGCATGTCGATGAGACAATTATGAAACAACCAGGACACAGAAGCAGAACATGATTTTATCCCCACTAGTTTTTCCACCAAAATTTCCATATTTTTTTCCATCTCATTTCACATTCTGTTTTTGTTTTGTTGATTCTGCACTTCTGAAATATGAACACGCACAACTTACATTATCAGTTGTTCTAAAGATACAAATGACCGCTGTGGATTACCATATCAGTGTCTTTTTTCATGCAGAGGCATGTTGCCTGTTGGGGAAGCAAAAACATAAACAGACAGAGAATTTTGTTTTCAATTAAAAGAAACTAACAGCAATGGGCAAGTATGCATTTTTTTTTTTTTTTTAAAGTTGGAATCAGGTGTTACATTTTGATCTTTGGAGCTGATTTTCTAGTTAGTCTTTTCCTCTTCAATTTAGCACAATTTGGCCTGCCTTGAGTCTAGTTGGGTAGTTCTGAAAGACCCAGTATAAAGTTGTAGAACAGTCACACTTCATAGCTGCTGAGTAAAAGGTATGCACTTGAATTAATATCACTGCTTGTGCACATGGAAACTCTCATAGTACCTCAGGAAAAATGCTTACAAATGTCTTCAGTTTTTAGAATCTGTGTGTTAGGTAGAAACCAGAGTTCATTTTGAACTTCTCTCTGAGAGGAAAATTTGTGAGAAGATCATCAGATCATCAGATCTTTCACTGCTCACAATCTGCAGCTAAATGTGAGGCTGAAGACAGACACAATGTCCCTACCATTCAAACCATGTTTATTTTTAACAAATGCAGGATTTAATCTCTCAAGTGGATGAGACTTCTTTTCCTCTGATTTCATTCCAGCTTCACTTAGGAAGAATAATATTCTATGGTATGATATAATAAATTCTCATGTAACAGAAAATAGCTGCTATTGCCTCTTTGTGAAAACATCATTAGTTTGGGAAAAGGTCAGAGAAGGGCTTCTGTCAGAAACAAGTCATTACCAGTCTTTCTAGAATGTAGCGAGAGCCAATGAGTGACCAGGATGGATATAAACCCCACATCCTTCTGGATCCTCCTTAGTGTCACCTGTTTGATTTTAATGGTTTGTATGTAGTTTGCTAATGAAGGCTTCTCCATTAACCAATGTACTGTTTTGATTATCCATCTTAGATGCTCCATAAATACTAAACCGAGAGACAGAGAATGACTTAAAAGGTACAATGTTGGCCTCCCAAATTTCCTAGGATTGTTATGGGGTATTGTGATGTGGTCAGGATTTAGGCTTTGACATTTAGGTAGGGTTGGCAGTCCTTAGCACGTGCCTTGCCATTAAACTCAGCTGTTAGTTTGTTACATCTCAGGTAAAGAACTCTGGCTACCTTTCATTTCACCACAGAATAATCATTTAATGTTTCCCACATAAAATAACTGGGGTAAAAAGGAGTGAAAAGACATGAGAAAAATAAATTCTGGGGAGAACTGGCCCATTGGCCTTTGTAATGTTGATACCTAGATATCTCCTCTTTCAGAAACCATTTAGTTATTCCTTTTGAGTACTAAATATTCATAAATTATTTGGAAAACTGTCTGAATGTAGACACAAGGTAAACCAGAAACCTTTAGTAATCAGCTTTGTGATTTGCATAGCAGAAGGTTCAGGTACTTGCCAAAGCCATTGAGCTAGGGAACCACTGGAGTAACTGGAAATAATCTGAGTGCAGTTTGGTGGTGTTGAATTTTCTCAGGCAGCTGTAGCAAATGATGAGAGGTAGCCTGGAGAAGATTGCCTTAGCTGGGCCTTACATGTATAAGCCATCAGGATTTTATTATTTAACATGCTATTGTGCATAATGGAGTAGCGATGTCTGACTGCATGGGTGGTCTCAGCTCCTTGTAAATGTGAGATAATGTGGACTAGGTTCAACTCATTTCATTAGTGTGCATCATCTTGTGTTTTCCTAAAACTGAGAGTATGAACATGATTCATGACTCTGGGTCAGCTGATGAGCAGCAGTTCATGAAACTGCAGAAATCTCTGCTGTGCCCCAGGCTTGAGATGGGACGTAACTGGTGGTGAAGGTCCTTCAAGATGAGGTGTCTAACCAGTGCTCCCTGCATTTCTTCCTATATATATTTGGGATTAAAGAGAAGTCTCTTTACATCCTGGGGAAGGATATTTGTTTAATTTCAGTGCCGAGTTTTGTCGAATATGCTGAAATGATATTTAGGTGGCTTCAGGCCATTGTGCTCTGCTCAATGGCTTCTTAAGTGCAAGGGTTAAAAGTAGCCATGAGAGGTGAAGAGACTGTGAAATGTAGAAATGTTTGTCTGGAAGAAACTCTGGATTTGAAAGTAGGCAAGTTTTAGTCCTGTTTGGCACAGTCCTTCCAAATACAAGTCTTGCCTTTGTTGAGAAAATGTTAGATTCTTATTTATAATTACCATACATCTTATTCCCTGAAAAATATGGAGCACTGTTGATCTGGGCCATTTTTTAAGCTCCAAGTAAATAGTCAGGAGAACTTGAACTTTTACTGGCCTGATTTGGGAGCAGGTGGAAATCATGTTCTTTGGAAGTGAGTTTTTCAAGTGACTCCATTTCAGCATCATTAATCCCTACGTCATAGGCCACAGAAAATTTCAAAAGAATCTGAGTAAGCCTGTGAATTTTAGAACACTCAGAGAAGTCAGTCTTTGATTGTGACCTTTTAAGTCATTTTATGAACTGGAAATAGTACTCTTTCACATAGAAAGGAAATGTATGGCACGCTCGAACAAGAGGATCACTGTAGGTCGTGGAAACAAAGACCATATTACTCAAGGGAGCGATTCCACTCTGGCTCACTGTCTCTGTTTGTAAATGCCATGTGGTCTGGATGTCAAGACACTTGGCATCTCTACTTTAAATGATTTGTTGTGATTGCTTTTAAAGTTCAGCGCACTTGTTCATGGCCTATCTTGAAAACCAGCAATAAATATTGACATAGTAAATGGTCTTTGAAGTTATTTTGATTCAAAAATTGTAATAGAGCAATATTGCAATATTTTATTCCAAAATTAAGACTCTTGTAGACTTAAGGCATAAAAAATATGTACAATTCTTTTTTTCCAACCTGAGGTTCATTACTCCAGAACTACTGTGGTAGACTGCACCCTTGCCTTTCCTTGCCCTTTCCTTGCCTTGCCTTGCCTTTCTCTCTCTTTGTTGTTGTTGTTTTTGTTTCTCCTTATTTGAGTGAAAAGTAATGTCAACAGTCACTGTAGATTAAACTATTTTGACAACAGAGCAGCAGAAATTATGACTGTGGGATAAGAACAGCTGGAAGGAAAAAAACATTTTTTTTTTTGGCAAAAAAGACAATGCATCTATGACAAAGAATCTGGAATCCTATCATGTGATTTTCCCTAAGGCCTGCAGAAAGAAAGGTCTAAGTCTTGAAAGCAGAACTGTGGGAAGAGGGATTAGAAAAGCCTATGTTATTAGAAGGAAGTTTGATCTACAGCAATTTTGTTTCTTATGATGACTGACATTTCCAGCCCCAAATATTGAACAGTGATGACAGAGGACCTTCGTCATGAGAATGTTACATTTTGTTCTAAAACTTCTCATTCATACACTAGATTTTTGCTCATTGAGCTTAAATAAGAACCAACTTTAAAGTGTCACAGGAGGTTGGTAGCACCATGTTTTCTTGAGAAAACTAAGTTTTGTTTTACCCTCTGTAGCTTTCTTTTATCAAATCTATTTTACCATAAGGCAGCCAGAATTTCAAATTCTATCTGAGAAAAAGAGTCTGGAGGCTGCAGTCTCATTTTGCTAAGTAAATTAAAGTGAAATATTGATGCTACGACTGCCTAGATGCATTTTTTTTTCTTGTTTTGAAATAACCTGCCAGGTTTTCTTGTTCCTTCCTGTTCTTAATTTGTTTTGATTCTTATAATTATTTTCTTAGCTTTGTCCTTGTTTAGTTTTGCTTTTGATTATGATTTTGTTGGGTTTCATTAAGAGCAATCATCCTATTATACTCTCTTGCTTTTAAAGGTATTCCTGCTTTGTTTTACATGAAAGATGCTGTACGGAGTGAAGCTGTTGTTTTGTACAATTTCATTGCTGGAAGCACCAGTCAATCTTGGTCTGACCTGACCCTTCTGTCAAACGTGTTTAACCAGTAAGAAAAGGATAGGTTCAATTTCAAATGATTTCCATTAAAAGCTTAAAACAACTTCAGCCCATGCTCCATCTCAGACACTAAATTGCACCTTCCGGCGTGCTTCAGAGGGAACAACAGTCACACAGAGATAATGTTTTTAAACAAAGGCCTTAGGGAAGATCAAGGTCCTCTTTTATCTATGTGAAGAAAAGCATCTTGGAAAAGCAACTGATGGAGTTAAAAGTAGTAAGGACCAGTCTTTAGGAAATGTTGATAACAGTATTCCTTCAAATGAGATTTACTGATGTGGTTGAAGACGCAGCCCCTATTCCCTGATTATGCTGCATTACGTGCTCATTGCCCAGCTCTTAGTCAGTTCAATAGCTTGTTCTGAAACTACTTGCTTTGCCCGCTACCCTCTTGCTGCTCCTTTTATGCTTCTGACTGCTGTTTCTATCTCTGTTTCTTGTCACTGCTTTGCTGTTGCCATTCCCACTTTGCTGAATGCATCTCAGCATCACAGGTTTTCTACTCCCGGAGAATACAGCTACATCAGGTGTGGGTCTGAGCATGGGTCTGAGACCTAGCCCATACCTCTTTGTTTTAAAACCCCAAATCCAATTTTGGCTACAGGCATTTTGAATGGGATTTTGAATGGGATTAATCTCAGACACCTTAATCTGTCTCTTACAAAGACATCTATATCTGAGTTAATCTTGCTTGGTTCCCTCTGTAGCCAAAGAAGAAGTAAATATTTTTAGAGTATGATTTATCTCATTTTGATAGTGATGCTTGAAGTAGGTCAGGCAAGTTTCACAAAATGCATTTTCCATATGGTGGGATTCCCAAAGTGACTATCTCAGACATACACATCTTTGTTGTGTTTGTCTAAATTTAAATGAGAAATGAGTCAGGAGAGTATTAGAGTGAAGTATTGTATGTTAATAAGCTGTTCTTTTTCTAACAGCAGAAGAGAACTAGGAAAAGAATGAGGATCCTTGCCTAGACAGACTTTTTTTTTTGGCCCCAATACAGGTATTTGCATGTTATAGAGGAAACTTACCTTTTATGCCTAAAACAACGTTTGTAAATTGGTATTCAAAAAAACTGGCTGCAGTGGTTTAAATTGAAAGATCAAAGCATGAGCTGTAATTTGTTGTGTGAATATAATCCCTAATGTCACACAAGCCTTCTACCTCATCCTTTTTCCCTTTTGCTGGTTACTACCTTGTTTTAGGCTTTGGTTCTACTGCAACACTGTATCAGTGCTTGGTGTTACTTCTTCATCTGCACCATGGAGCAAGACATCCAATAGCATCTTAAATACAAATACAGTTAGTATACTAATTCTGCCTTTAAAACATATGAATTTTGAACATAAATGCTCCGTAATGTATGCAAGGTACAGGAAATGAAAAAAGTCAGAAAAAAACCTATGGAAATGAAACAAATATTAGTCAGGCCACTTCCTTCCTCTTCCATAAAAAATACCAAACCAAGCAAAACTCATGTCTGAGACACATTCCCAGAATCACAGAATAGCTGAGATTAAAGTGGATCTCTGGAGAGATCCATTCTAATTAGAATGGATTTCTGGTCCAAACCCCCTGTTCAAGCAGGTCCAAAAGGTTAATATTAGATTAATTTCATAAAAGGAATGAAATATATAGTTATCTTAGAATTTACTTAAATCACTTTAAATCTTCTTATGAAGTTATGATATTTTTCCTATTTTATTCCAATTGGATTCTATTTTCATCTCATTTAAAATTCAATAATTCAGAAAAAAATCAAACACATTTTGTCTGCCAGTGAATAGGGTGGAGATAACAAGGAAAAGAAGACAGCACTGATACAGTGATAAGTGATAGAAAGCCGACTGAAAAATTCACTGAGAAATGATTCAACAGTATATGTGGTTTCTTTCTTACAAAACATTATTATTGTAATCACAAAGGCATGATTATAAACTGAAAGTAGTTTCATCTGATATATAGAATAGCTTAGATTTGCAGGTACCTCTGGAGACCACCTTGTCCAACCACTCTGCTCAGACCTGCTCAGTGTCAGCTTTTTCTGGCTAACTTGCCATGTCCAATTGGGTTCTCAATATCCCCAGTGAGGAGATATTGAAAACGGACCTCTCTGGTCAAACTGTCCCAGAATCTGATTACCCTCACAGTAAAAAAGATTTTTCTTATGTTTAAATGGAATTTCCTGTATTTCAGTTCCCATTGTTTCTTGTCCTGTCTCTGGGCACCACTGAGGAGAGCCTGGCTCTGTTTTCTTTACTCACACCATCTGATATTTATACCCATTACTAAGATCCCCTGAGCTTCTCTTCTTCAGCTTGAATAGTCCCATCTCTCTCAGCCTTTCCTTGTATGTGAAATGTTCCAAGCCCCTAATCACCTTTGTGGTCCATTGATAAACACTCTAGCATGCCCATGTTTCTTCTGTACTGAGGAGCCCAGCACCAGGCACAGCACTCCAGGTGTGTCTCACCAAGGCTGAGCAGGGGAGAAGAGTCACCCCCCCTCAACAGGCTGGCGGTGCTCTAGCTAATGCAGCCCAGAAGGCTGTTGGCCTTCTTTGCAGCAAGGGCACATTGATGGCCGATGGTCAACCTGGTGTCTACCAGGACCCCCAGGACCTTCTGTGTAGAGCTGTTTTCCAGCCAGTTTGCCTCTAGTTGGCTTTCCCATGTGCAAGATTTGACATGTCCCTTTACTGAACCTCATGATGTCCCTGATGGCCCATTTTCCCAACCTGTTGAGGTCCCTCTGACTGACAGCACATCCATCTGGTGTATCAACCACTCCTGGCCATACCATCAGTGCCCATGTGGAGGAGCAGCAGAGGGTCACTGTCTTACAACTGGATGAGCCTTGGCAACCTCTGAACAATGTCCCAGATCTGCACCCCCAGCAAGCAGAAAACCTGCCTAGATGACAAGTTGGGTCATCAGATGGAGGCCTCACTTCCCTTGCAGCAGAGAATCTCTCACCAGCCCATCATTCACTGCTTCATCCTGGTGCTCCCATGGGGCTTGGGCTCAGTCCAATGGGGCTGTGCTGTATACGGACCCTCTTGTGCTCCACTGAAACTGTTTTGTAGCTGCAGATCTGCAGGCAGAGCAGGAGCCAGAATTCACGAGTTACCAGACTGCAGTGTCGTGGAAATCTCATTTTCCCAACCCAGTAAGCAGAGGCACTGCAGATCCCACCCTCAATGCATCTGGGGCTGGGGCTCCTGAGCCCTCATTACCCCAATGCTGCACTGGCTGCTGGCCTCTTCCAGCTCTGAAAGCTTATGGGCAGTCGCAGCCAACCTTTCCTGGCAGCAGCAGGCACCCTGCTGTTCCTCAGAGGGTTCCCAGTTGTCCCCTGACAATCTCAATTAAAGTTCCCAGAAAATGTACAGGATCTCAAAGCAGAGCCCAGAAACTGCTGCTTGAACTACAGTGCCCACCAGCTGCCTCTGTTTGCTGTGCTGTAGAGCTCTGTGGGACTGAAGGGATACCAGCTTCTGTCATGCAACATTTTTTGATAGGAAAAAAAAAAAAAAACAAACCACAAAACAGGAAAACTAACCACAAACAGAGAAAAAAGATAAATTATTATTCTGTGGACAGTAATAAATGCTTCTAAAATACTTTTAAAGGTTTAATCAGTCCTCCAAATTTAGGAACTAATGTCTGAGAATGTTTGAGAATCTTGATATGAATGTATTATTTTATTAAAGACCTCCAAAAACTTTTCTACTTGAAAAGCAAAGATCAGATTAACTTGTACTACTGCAGGAACTGTCAGTTCTCATAGCTGGCATAGCTGTGAGTAGCTTCTTAATGGAGTGTTGTGATAAAGCTGAAGTGCTTTGTTCTGGCTTTATCATGTTGACTTTTATATTAGGATTTGTCATGGAAAGCTTTAGTGAAAAGACCCTTTTGTCTGTATTGAAATGAAATTTCAGATAATATCCAACATTTCTGAAGTGAAGTCTAGAAATTTTGCCTCATGGGAGTTTTTGACGTCTAATTTCAATTTCTGTCAAAAGGCAACATCAAAGAACTAAATGGCCACGCAGAATAGAAATTCCAGAATTTGGCCACCTCTGACATACTTTGAGATAGAGACTGTGGTGTTTCTTCTTCTGCCTACTCTATTCATTTCATGCCTCTTATCAAATTATATTTTAGTACTAAAATAAATATTGGGCAAGTGGATTTCAGTGTGTGTTCTAATGAGCTCCATGTGGGAACAAAAAGTTTGTGTTTTCAGAGTTGTTTGTATTGATCTCACATATCTGTTTGCATCTCTTATGTTACATAGCACCACTACCCAATGGTCCAGATTTTGCCTGCAGTCGCTTGCAAAGACAAAATTGCTTTAGAAAACAAGATGAGTGTTGTCATGAGAAACTACAGCTTAAAAGCTTTTATGTCCAATACATTCATTTTTTTCTCCTTACTGAAGAACAATTAATTATAGGGGATCTATTTTCTGTTGCTCTTGACTGTGAAACAATCAAAAAGCTGGAGCAAACAGAACCGTGTTCCAAAGAAATGTTGTATTACATTCTGTGAATTGATGTTCACTAGAGAATATAGACAGAACTGATTACTCAAGCAGGCGGCTGAATTTGGTAACTCCACTAATTGTTCTGTTCTGCAGAAAATAATTTCTGATCTGCTCTTGAAATAGCTGGCTTCTTTCCTGGAAGTTATAACACTTTCATTTGAAGATATTTTCCTAATAGATTCCTAAAAGATTCTAAGATTTTAAAAACTCCTTACTATGATTGGTGTTTATTCCTGCCCTAGTGTGACAGGCCCTTGAAATTAGATTTAGATGTGAGGAATATAACATTTAATGATGATCAGATAAGTTTATAGCTGGTTCTTGGACCTAAATCTGAGGGTGAAGGACAACACAAATAAACACACACTTTTCTCCAAAATTTCTTTATCTTTTTCTAATTATTCCCTCTTAGAAATGTCCCTGCAATAGACTTGGATGTGAAGGCTGTTTCTACCTCTTGGTTCTTCCTCTATCAAGTCTCTCACATCTCTGTGTTCTAGTGCAACCTTAAAATGAGCTGCCACATCACTGAGAAATTATTTCTTCAAATGCATCCTCCCACACTAGAAAAAATTGTTTTGAAGGTATGTGGTAGGAAGGAGCTAAGTTTTAGTACTGAACAGATTCCCAGTCCTTGGGAATTTTCTTTCTCCAATTTCCCTAAAGATGTTCTTTGTGGATGCTCAATGATCTTTTATTATATTAACATGATAGGACCTCCCGGGCCAATGAAAACTCAATGGCCTTTATGGAGCTCCCCAAGAGAAAGCAAGAGGAGTTTACATTTGGGGTGCCTTCCTTTGTATGCCCACCTGGTGATGCCCCCTTCTTTTGTCAGAGTATGTAGGAAACCAGATCAATTTGCTAGCAGTTATGTATCCGCACCACAGCTTCCAGACAGTTTGTTGGAAGTGACAGGCTGATACTTTGTTTTTCCAATGCATCAGCCTTCACAGGTCTTTGTTTTCCTGTTAGCTGAAGGTTTCCTTTCCACTGCAATGCGATAGATTTTAAAACAATGTGATATATTTCTGCAGCCTTTCAAGTGGTCATACATCTGAGCTGCCCAGCTCCAAAGAAGCTCTGTGAGCTTTCTGTGAGCTTTCCTACTACAAAGGAGCATGAAGACAAGGCAAAATGGCCAGCCAAGGTTTCCCACAGTATTAGTCACTGAATTAGTAGGTCACCAGCAGGTCACTGGTGCTGAGCCGGCCTGGCTGGTGCTAATCTACCTCCCCTTCCAAGCATCCAGTTCTGAGGAGCTAACCAGTCAGTACATCCCCAAGCAAGGGTGTCAGCACCTAAGGACAGGCTACATATGGGCAACCTAATCTTGGCTGACTTTACAATTCCTTCATCTTATTTGCAGAGATTGTATTACACTGAACTGCTAAGTAAGATGTTATTTTTAATTGGGACTTCCCGATGACAGTAACTGCAGAATTCAGAATTCAGTGATGTACCAACATTTGAAATCATTCTGTGATTGTTACAATACACTTCTAAGTTCTAAATTTCTTCTAGCCTATTCTAATATTTGTTTTTAAGCTTTGAATACTTCACTGACCTTGATTTATCTAGTATTCCTAGTGTTCTGCCTATTATGCAGAATACCAGGAAAAAGCCTGTTTGTATACCTATCATCACAACTATTATTTGTGAGTTTGCATGGCGTTATTATACCTTATCCCTAAAATCAAGGCTAGTTTGTTTAACTTTCTCACAGTTTTGATTATATGTATATGTATATGTATATGTATATGTATATGTATATGTATATTTATATTTATATTTATATTTATATTTATATTTATATTTATCCAATGTAACAGGATTAATAGTTAAAACTCAGTTCAGCAAAGCATTCCAGCACATGTTGGAATCAGGGGTTTGACTCACCTTTTTAGTTATACAAAAATTCAGTTATTTTTCAATTGAGATTTTGAAGTGGAGCCTTGCATTGAATGAAAACACGTTCTGGGTTCCTATACCCAGTATGAGACTCTTTGCAGCAAGGTTTTATTTGTATGTCATGGCAGTGTGTTTCAGACGTCTCTTTTATGTGAGTAACATTTTCCTGGACATCTCTAAAATATGACTACTGTAGGTCAAGGTCATTCAAATCATATCTCCCCAGGAGACACATTTTGAGCATCTGTCACTGAGGGCCTTACAAATTTTAAGTTTATTATTCATCCCTTATTTTTTTGGCACTGAAAGCAATCACTGAAAAAAAAATATATATCTATTATCATTTCCAGTAGTAATCAGAAAGTTATGCACTGGAAGAGCCTTTACCACATTGTCCTAAAATTAAGTTCATGTCCAAAGCAAAATTATTATTACTTAGTTCCTCCACATGCCCTTCCCTTTTTGTGCCTGACCCCCCAAACTCTGCACCTTGGGTATCCTTTCTCCCCACCCCTGGTCTTGGTGGGTGCCTGTGCCTCCTCCTGTTCTGACTGTCCTCCTTGTGCCACAGGTTCTCTGGTCCCTACCCAGGAGCATCACTTGCCTATGCCTGTGAATATAAACCGAAATCCTATTTTATTCCCCCTGGTTGGTAGGAGGGCTGAAGAAAATGTCTTAAGTGACTTTAAAGTTAGCAGGGACATAAATGAGATTTTCACAATATTTTAATATAAGTGGAAAGCCAATGAGCTTATTTACCCTTTTAAAAAATTGGACACTTAGAAAAAAACAAAATTTCAGAGTAAAATGTTGCTAATTTGGGAACAGAAGAGTTAAAACCTCTCATAATTTTTAAAACATTTCATCCCTGTTCAGAAGAATATGCCAAAAACTCACAATGCCTCACAGGCATACTCTGGTGCTAAAAAAACATTCAACATCTACTTTGCTGCTGCCAAAACCAGTAACTTTCACTACAAAGCGTGACAGTGCAATGATCTTTATGTTACTATGTCTGAAAAACTGAGACCAAGAGTGATATCAGTCACGAGGCAACTGCATGACGGGTGATGCCTGATAATTCTACAAGTAATTTGATTCTTCCTTTAAGAGCTAGATTTTGAAAGAGTTCATAGCTCTGTAGCACCATCTGCAGCTTCCAAAGCTAAGGCCAGGCTTGAAAAATGACCTTCCTATGGTAGTTTTTCTAGCCTTCTCCCAAAGGTTTGAAAAACTCACTAGCACTGCACCCATGTGAATTGGTCTTGTGAATAAAACACTACTAATCTGGTAGAGAACTGAGCTGATATCTTCGCTTTCTTATTGCTGACATTGTTTCTCATTGGAAACATCTTATCCAGCACTGCCATGAACCATGTTTAGGAGACTTTAAATTTTGCATAATACGATTTGGTTTCTGAAGAGGTTCTAGAACTGGTCAAGCAATTATGTAACCCCCAAATGAAGAGCATTAACAGATTTATTTGGGAAGTTTTCACAGTGCCTTTGCTCCCTGCCTATATTAAACTAAGGCTATTAATAGGGCGGAAATGTTTTGGATAAGTCTCATGAACTTTCACATCAGACTTAAACCAAAACTTTTTTAAGTCTTGAAAAAAATCCTCATGTTCTTTTCTGTGACTTGTTTTGCTTACCTCTGTGCTTCTTGTTTACTAGAGACAACAAGAAAGGGAAGGTTCAAAATGCAGTTTGAGAAGCTGTTCTCATGGTGCTCCTGACCTACCTGGCAACCAGAACCATCAGAAATTGCCAGGGCATGCTCCTGAATATTACCAGTAATCACAATAATTAATGCAGCTAATACAGATCTATTTTAGTTGGTAATTTTCTGATTAAGTTGATTGTTTGAAATTTAGTGAATAGTCAAAAGTAATGAATAAAAGAGACATACAGCTAGAAAAGTCTGAAATGTGAGGGGGTTTGACTTATGCTAGTGATTCACTGTTTGTGATTGCATGTATTGCTTCAATCATTCAGCACTCAACATAAACCGAACAGGCAAATTGTGAATAACATCCTGTAAAAACCTGAAGTTTTAAATCTGCAATTTGCTTTCACAGCATGCTGGTCCATTAGTTTTTTTTTTTTTTTTTTTTTTTTTTTTTCTTTTGAGCCATGTTCATTAGATTCTTTTGCAGGTAATAAGGTGTATGACACACAAGCAAACACAGTGCAAAACATTCATTCAGCAGAGTTCTTCACCCGCAACTAATTCATCAGGTAGCAGTTCAGCCATTAATGCCTGGACAACTGGGATGCTGGAGTGCATCCCAGTTCTGGGATTTAGTTCCTTGGTGTCATCCAGCAAGCCACTAAATAGATTTCCCAATATGGGTGAATTTTCTAAGATTAAACATTGTTTATTGTTGTGATCATTATGCTAACTAGTCACCAGTATTAAAGTAATGTAACTCAAAAGAAGTAAGACTTTGCATTTACTGAAAGTTCTCAAGCATCTTTTTCAATCTGCAAATCTTTTTCTTCTTTCTTTCAACATATGATACCAAATTATGCTTATAACTCTGCTTGCCATAGTCACACACATAAACATACATGAACACATGTGCATTATTTTATAGAGGAACAGTTATTTCGTGTTTGTTTCCATTGGTTTATTGCATGAGGAGTGGTTAGCATTGTTTCAGATATTTCTAGCCAAGTATCTCTTAAATTTATTTACCTCTTCCGTTGATACACTTGATTATGATTCAGATCTAAAATGAATAAATTACTTCACTAATTCAAAACATGAGTTTGGATGCCTGTGAAGCACATGCTGCTGAAAGCATTCTCTGTTCCCCTGAGCCTGGAGAGTCTTTTGTGCATTGTTATGTTTATAAAGTGGTATCATTCACATTATTGGATCACAGGTGTATCTTTCCTTCTCATCCACACATCAGTCTTAAGGATGGGCTTATCTACAAGTCCCACCTTGTCCATACTTTTAGAGTTAATTTGTAATATTTTCTCTCTTGCATTTTATCCAGTCACCTGAAGTAGGAGTTGGCATCATCCAAGAGCTTATCTACTCATCCCCAACCTTCATTCATCTTGTGTCTCTCATTCTCAGCTTTACACCTGTGTAGTCTGTCCTAAAAACTATTAACAAAGAAGAGAATGTCAAATAGGAAAAAAAAAAAAAAACAAAAGAAAAGAAAAGATAGAAGTTACATAATTAGACTGAACAGCCTGGTTGTTTAGAAATATTTTAGTCTGGTTGCCATGACTTTGCTTCTCAATCTCTTTTTCCCTACCTTTCAGACTCTGCAGATTTGGCTTCTAATTTCTTATGCTTGTTTTTTAATTTGAGATGAAACTTGATAAAACAATGGCTTTGGGTTACCTGAGAATTGCCTAATTTATTTTGTTTCTAGATAAAAATATTCTATACTAATATAGGTAGATCCTTGAGCCTGGCAATGTTCAACATACAATCAGTGAATGGCAGAGTTAAAGATTAAATGTTTCACATAAAATGGTTCAAATCAAAATGATATTCTATAATTCTGATTTAAATTACAATGAAGAAGTGACTGCTCAGTACAGGTAACAAGATATAAAAATGTTTATTATGATTCTGTGTAAAAGTGAATCATTACAGAGAATCAAGTTATGTATGGTAGAAAAGAATGATGAATTCTCATATAAACAGGAAAATAACACAAAGCCAAGAAAGACTTAAAAACCAGAGCAGCACAGTAATTAGTTATAAATAGTCTTGATTCAAAAGACTTAACTTTCTGTTTTGGAGCATATTTCACAGCAATGCATAATACGTTTTGAGGCTTAATTGACAGGAAACATAGCACAAGGTCATGTAATGACTTTTTCAAATATAGTATCCTAGAACCTTGCTCTCAGCTGTGCTATAAATATAATGTAAGTTCGCTCCAAGAAGTGATAAAACCTCAGAAGGAATACTGGTTCAATTCTAGTATTGTGGGTGGCTTTGGCCGTTGGCATAATCACCTGTGTGCTCACAGAGAATTCAGGTTACCAAATGCTTTCAGGAGAGTGCCTACAGGTCCAATGGGACAATTCACTATGGAAATATGCAGTATTGTTTGCATCCATGAACCTAGTTGACTTCCAAAAGGTATTTTTTTCATGGAAGGACATGAGTGCTTGGCATTTGCATTTTGCTTTAGCTTGCCTATTAGTAAAGATGAAACAGGAAATTAATACTGGTTTTGTTAATAAAACACACTGTTTTTAGCCTAGTACTCAAATAGCAACCCAGCTACGTAGAGCAACTCTCAACTATTACTAAGTTTCCTGAAATGAGGCTACGTGCTGCATGACTTGCCTTTGTGACAATTTCCCTGTTTGTTGATATTAAAATGCTCTTCCCAGGACCATAAGTATCATGCAGTTCAGAAAGGCACGTACTAACCACAAATTCACACTGATTCAAAGGATCTTTATCACAGCAATGGTAGCCCCCAAAAAGTAATTTTCTATTTTTAACATATGGAATTACACTGCCATAAACACAAGAGAGACATTTATTAAACAAGGCCGTTAATACCTCAGTCCCAAGTAAAATTCCATGCAGCTTGAATTCCAGCTGTAAAACTTTTGATTACTAAAGACTGCGTATTACCTGGAAATCAACGCCTTATCTGAACAAGTTAAGATCCCATATCAATAAGGCAAACTTTAGGAAAACTTCAGTGTTTGCATGCTGGTAGGGTGTCTGACTGGCATTTGTTAAAAGTGCCAAGATTTTTTAAAGAAGATAATACCACAAATGTTTTGCCTGACAGTCTCTGTAACTATACATATATATACTTATATATATATGTTATTACATATATATATATGTAGTTACATACATATATGTGTACTACATATATATATATGTAGTTAGTTATATATATGATATATAATATATTGTAATAACAACATACAATATATATTGTAATGACTATATATATATATATTATATACATATATATAGATATTACAACTTTCCTAGATTTAGAATACAAACTCAGGGACCCAATTTTGCCTCTATGAGTTTGTACAATTCCTACAGCTAAAGTTCCTGACTAATGATTTGGAGCCACTGATGCATACTGCAGTACAAATAATATATTATTTTATATGTATAAGTATATAAGGTGTTTCAGGATAGCAGACTGGTTTTGGAGGCTGCTGACTCCAGTCATAGGAATCATTTCAATCACAAATAAGAATAATGTAATCAGAATACTATAGTCAAGATACTATAGCCTACAGCCCAGTGAAGTGTCTCATTTACAGCCAGGATGGACAAAATATTCTGCAGTTAAAAGCAATCCCATACTGGTAAGGAGATGAAAGCTCTAAATAGCAGACTTTTAAGATTGTTTTGTTCACGTCTCTTGTTCAAAATCTAAACAGCCAAACTTAGAGCAGTTTTTCGGCACATCAGGAATGGGTTTCCCAGATGTCACAGAATCACAGAATCACAGAATTGTCTAGGTTGGAAGAGACCTCCAAGATCACCTAGTCCAACCTCTGACCTAACACTAACAAGTCCTTCGCTAAACCATATCACTAAGCTCAACATCTAAACATCTCTTAAAGACCTCCAGGGATGGTGACTCAACCACTTCCCTGGGCAGCCCATTCCAATGACTAACAACCCTTTCAGTAAAGAAGTTCTTCCTAATATCCAACCTAAACCTCCCCTGGCACAACTTTAGCCCATTCCCCCTCGTCCTGTCACCAGGCATGTGGGAGAATAGACTAATCCCCGCCTCACTACAGCCTCCTTTAACGTACCTATAGAGTGCAATAAGATTGCCCCTGAGCCTCCTCTTCTCAGGCTGAACAATCCCAGCTCCCTCAGCCGCTCCTCATAAGACTTGTTCTCCAGACCCCTCACCAGCTTCGTTGCCCTTCTCTGGACTCTCTTGAGCACCTCCATGTCCTTCTTGTAGTGAGGGGCCCAAAACTGAACACAGTACTCAAGGTGCGGCCTCACCAGAGCTGAGTATAGGGGGACAATCACTTTCCTAGACCTGCTGGCCACACTGCTTCTTATGCAAGCCAGGATGCTGTTGGCCTTCTTGGCCACCTGAGCACACTGCTGGCTCACATTCAGCCGACTATCAACCAATACTCCCAGGTCCTTCTCTGCCAGGCAGCTTTCTAACCACTCCTCTCCCAGCCTGTAGCTCTGCTTGGGGTTGTTGTGCCCCAGGTGCAGGACCCGGCACTTGGCCTTGTTGAACCTCATACAGTTGGCCTCAGCCCATTGGTCCAGCCTATCCAGATCCTCCTGCAGAGCCTTCCTACCCTCAAGCAGATCGACACACGCACCTAACTTGGTGTCATCTGCAAACTTACTGAGGGTGCACTCGATCCCCTCATCCAGATCATCGATAAAGATATTAAAGAGGACTGGCCCCAGTACTGAGCCCTGGGGGACGCCACTAGTGATCGGTCTCCAACTGGTTTTGACTCCATTCACCACAACTCTTTGGGCCCGGCTATCCAGCCAGTTTTTAACCCAACGAAGCGTATGCCAGTCCAAGCCATGAGCAGCCAGTTTCTTGAGGAGAATGCTGTGGGAAACAGTGTCAAAAGCCTTACTGAAATCAAGGTAGATCACATCCACAGCCTTTCCTTCATCCACTAAGCGTGTCACTTTGTCATAGAAGGAGATCAGGTTCATCAAGCAGGACCTGCCTTTCATAAACCCATACTGACTGGGCCTGATCGCCTGGTTGCCCTGTAAGTGCCGCGTGATGACCCTCAAGATAATCTGCTCCACGAGCTTCCCTGGCACTGAGGTCAAACTATCAGGCCTATAGTTCCCCGGGTCTACCCTCCAGCCCTTCTTGTAGATGGGCGTCATATTTGCTAGCCGTCAGTCGACTGGAACCTCCCCTGATAGCCAGGACTGCCAATAAATGATGGAAAATGGCTTGGCCAGCTCCTCCACCAGTTCTCTCAGTACCCTCAGGTGGATCCCATCCGGCCCCATTGACTTGCGTACATCCAAGTGCTGTAGCAGGTCGCCAACCATTTCCTCGTGGATTATGAGGGCCACATTCTGCTCCCCATCCCCTTCCACCAGCTCAGGGTACTGAGTATCCAGAGAACAACTGGTTTTGCTGCTAAAGACTGAGGCAAAGGTGGCATTAAGCACCTCAGCCTTCTCCTCATCTCTTGTAACTAAGTTTCCCCCCGCATCCAGTAAAGGATGGAGATTCTCCTTAGTCCTCCTTTTTGTGTTGCTGTATTTATAAAAACATTTTTCATTATCTTTAATGGCAGTAGCCAGATTGAGCTCCAGATGAGCTTTGGCCTTTCTAATTTTGTCCCTGCACAGCCTCGCAACATCCTTATAGTCCTCCAAAATCATTGCTCTAGGGAATGGCTGGGATAAAACCCATTCTGTACTACCTGATTCTATCAAGGGGACCCAGTCACGGTGGAAGACATAAAAATTTGTTTTCCTCTGGTCAGTATATTCAGAACTATGTTACACATTCCTCCACTGCCTGGGGAAGAAGAAAAATGCTAATATCATTAATCCATCATCTAGTCCTTCTGCATAAAATCAGTGCAAAGGTCCAATGTACATAAATCATACTATATTTGTCCTCCACATTATCTGCTGACACACATACTGTGCAAGTTCATTAACTTTTAGTGAGGCAGCAGGAAACACATAACCTGGATCAAACTGAAACACATCACACTTTCAAGGAATAGAAAGAAAATTTGATTCTACAGTTCCTAGGACAAAATATTAGAAGTATTCACAGGGAAACAAAGATCTTTTGTCAAAGGGGACCATGATCACTGCAGAGCCAGGTATCACTGCTTTGTCAGTCCTTCTAGTACATTTACTACTCTGATGTCATGAGCACATTCTCAGTACATAGGTCATGTGAACATGACTTACAAAGCTGTATTTTTAGCTTGAATGAATACATATTTTATGAGAAGAGAGCTTGCAAATGATGTGAGACTTATTTTTTTCCCACAGACTCTTACACATATGTTGCAGACATCAGGAGTAACAAAAGCTTTTAATGCGGCTAGCTAGGACAGCTGCGTGAGTTAAAATACAGTGCTAAGTTCATTGATAGTTGTCTCTACTACCAGATGTTCATCTTGTTTGCCCTGAAACTCACTGAGCGTGGTGTAAATTCAAGAATAATCTGTGATTACATTATGCTCTGTACTCTATTGCACTATAGATTGTAGCAGCTCTCTCAAAAAGATGCCCAACAGTTGAGGAACTAATTATAGCTCAACATATGCTGCGTTTGCTCTGTAAACCTTTTCTTATGCAGAATATGGTTCAGTTAAATCAGGCTAAATATTTCTATTGCCTGACTGGTTCCACATGAACCTTAGATTCAGTCTGAAGTCACTGCTGTATGAGTATTGTGACTCACAAATAAAGGAGAGCCACGTCCACAGATAAGAGAGTCCTTATATTAACTTCACACAGTACATCACTTCTCCTCCTTCATCCCACAATGGTAATATGAATCTTTCCAGACATGTCATAAAGGAAATACAAATAATAATATATATTTTTTCTCTTTCTTTTCTTTCTTTCTTTTTCTTTCTTTCTTTCTTTCTTTCTTTCTTTCTTTCTTTCTTTCTTTCTTTCTTTCTTTCTTTCTTTCTTTCTTTCTTTCTTTCTTTCTTTCTTTTTCTTTCTTTCTTTCTTTCTTTCTTTCTTTCTTTCTTTCTTTTCTTTCTTTCTTTCTTTCTTTCTCTCTCTCTCTCTCTTTCTCTCTTTCTCTTTCTTTCTCTCTCTCTCTCTCTTTCTTTCTTTTTCTTCCTTCCTTCCTTCCTTCCTTCCTTCCCTCCTTTCTTCCTTCCTTCCTTCCTTCCTTCCTTCCTTCCTTCCTTCTTTCCACCTCGCCTTTCATCACCTTTCCTTGCCTTTGAAAAAAGTGTAGTTCCTTGCCTAAAGAAGTCTCCGTTCCTAAAAGCTTGCAGCATCATTTTAGGCATGAAATGTCAGTGAGAGAAGTTTTAGTGAATAAGGGAAGTAAGATTATGGCAGTAAGATTATGTTACCGTGAAGCACATGCATTTTCAGTCAATTTGGGGGATTTGAAGAGATTTTTATTGATTCATTAGTAGTATCAAATAACTAAATATTTCAGTAGAATAACTGAGGAAGAGGCAGTGGATGAACTGACAGCAAGTCTTGAGTGGCACAAAGGGAAGGGGATTTTTGACAGGAGCAGAAAAACTGCATTGATATTACCACAGTTGTGTAGTGGGCATTTGACTTAATAAGAGGCTGGATTTGGAGAGAGGGAGAGTAATATGCAATATTTAAGTCAAGGACAGATCATTTAAACCAGAAATAGTTATTTACACAAAATGTTGTGGCAGTAGAGGTCTAAAACTGAGAGAGAAATCCAATGGATAACTGTGTGAAGAAGCTGACTGCAACCTACTAAGACAATTGCTTAAAGCAAGGACTGAGTAGAGCTGGCTATAGAGAACATCTTTAAAAAAGCAGGCTGAATTTATCAAGAAAACATTTTTTTTAGCAACCTTGGCTGTCAAGCATGTCCCTCAGAATCTACTTTGTTGATCAGACTCACACATAACAACAGGATGATGTAAGATTACATATTATGTATTCAGAACAAGCTATATCTGCTGTCACAATAATCTCTTCATTCTGAATTGACACAGCAGGATCTCACATTAGTGACCTCTGCAGGTGTGTCAGGGACTTTGTGCTGAAATACTAAGCAGGTTTTATGACTTAAATCCTGAAAAATGTTGTTCACTCATTGAACATTGAGCCTGCTATGTAAGACAGACATGTTTTGCTTAGCCTTTGTTCATGCATCACAAATGGCAAGGGGTTGAAAAGAAGATATAAGTCCATGTCTAATTCAGCATACAATGAAAAATTGCACAAGGGAAAGGAAAGGAAATTCTCATATACAACAGTGATGAGAAAGAGATAAAGGACAAAACAAAACAATTCAAAAGTTAAATGATTAAAAACAACCAGTGACCTTCTAGTGCTGGAAAGTACAAGGTGATCATGAGTCCCTGAAAAGAAATTGCTCAGTCAATTGGCCAACAGCCAGTTTTTACAACTGAGTACCATTTAATTAGGGAGACATCTAGTACTGCAAAAATTGTAAGCAGTCCAGATTGCAGTAAGCGCTATGTACCATGGGCTAGGACCTGTCAGCTTTGTATTTGATTACCTATATTTCATATAGTATTAAAATTACCTAAGTATACTGAAACATAAAATGGTAATATTAAATAAATTCACAAGTAGTCAAAACAATTTATTTATTTTTACTTTAATAATTATTTTTTTGGGGCACATAATTGTACCTTATGCTGTAATAATAAGTGGAATACTATGATTCCTTAAATGCAGAACTACTTTTCTTCAAGATCACATAATTTAAATCTTAAATTACTGTAAGAACTTCCTATACACTAAATTACCTTACCAGTGTTAAGTTTGTGAGAGTAAGCAATACTTGACTGTTTTCTTTGCAAACAGGCTTACAGGTGAAAAATTTTAAGATGG
This sequence comes from Anser cygnoides, assembly GCF_040182565.1. Taxonomy (NCBI): domain Eukaryota; kingdom Metazoa; phylum Chordata; class Aves; order Anseriformes; family Anatidae; genus Anser; species Anser cygnoides. The sequence goes on from NC_089873.1 coordinate 197,795,034, forward strand.
TAAGATAACATACCGTGGTGGAGTTCAGGATCTTTAGAGCAGTGAGGAGGGTGAAAAGCAAGCTCACAAACCTGGACTTCAGGAGAGCAGTCTTCTTCCTCTTCAGGGATCTGCTTGGTAGAGTTCTGTGGGATAAAGCCCTGGAGGGAAGAGGGGATGAAGAAAGCTGGTTAATATTCAAGCCTCACTTCCTTCAAACTCAGGAGCAATGCATCCCAACACAGAAGAAGTCAGGCAAAAATGTTGTGAGTCCTACATGGATGAACAAAGAGCTTGTGGCCAAACTCAAACACACAAAAAAAGAAGGATGGAAGCAAGGACAGGTAACCTGGGAGGAATACAAAGACATCGTCCCAACAGTCAGGGATTGAGTTAGGAAAGCCCTGACAGAATTTAATCTGGCCAGGTATGTCAAGGACAACAAGAAAATCTTCTATAAGTGCATCAGTGATCATAGGAAGACTAAGATCCTCTCCTGAAGGTCCTCTCCTGAAGGAAACAGAAGAACTGGTAACCCAGGATAGTGAAAAGGCCAAGATACTGAAAGCCTTCTTTGCCTCAGTTTTTACCAGCAAGACTGGCCTTCAGGAATCACAGGTCCCAGAGGCCAGGCTGACAGAGCTGCAGCAAGGAGCTTCCTTGGTGGAAGAGGATAAGGTGAAAGAACACTTGAACAAACTGGACATTGACATGTCTATGGGCCCTGATGGAAAGCACCTACAAGTGCTAAGGGAGCTGGCAGAAGTGATTGCAAGGCCACTCTCTATAGTCTTTGCTCAATTGTGGCAACTGGGAAAAGTGACCAAAACCTGGTAGAAAACAAATGTCCATCTATCTTCAAGAAGAATAAGAATGGAGGACCCAGGGAACTACAGACCAGTCAGCCTCACCTGGACCCCTGGAAAGGTGATCACAGAATCACAGAACCATCTAGGTTGGAAGAGACCTCCAAGATCACCGAGTTTAACCTCTGACCTAACACTAACAAGTACTCCACTAAACCATATCACTAAACTCTAAATCTAAATGTCTTTTAAAGACCTCCAGGGATGGTGCCTGAACCACTTCCCTGGGAAGCCTATGGAACAGCTCATCCTGGAAACCATTTCCAAGTATGTGAAGAAGAAAATCATTGGGAATAGTCAGCATGGATTCACCAGAGAGAAGCATCCATAATGAAATGACCAGCCTGATGTATGAGGGGGATGAGTAGTGGACAAACAGTGGATGTTGGCTTCCTGGACAATAAGGCCTTTGACATTGTCCCCAATAAGATTCTCATACAGAAGATGACGTATGGGCTGGACAAGCAGACAGTGAGGTGGAATGCAAATTAGCTAAACAGCTGGACACAGAGTATAGTGGTCAGTGGTGCAAAGTCTAGCTGGAGGCCAATAATGAGTGGAGTACCCCAGGGGTCAATACTGGGTCCAGTCCTGTTTAACATCTTCATTAACGATCTGGATTATGGAGTAGAGTGCACTCTCAGTGAATTCATGGATGACACAAAACTGGGGGGGAGTGGCTGACTCACCAGAGGGCTATGCTGCCGTTCACAGGGACCTTGACAGGCTGGAGAGGTGGGCTCACAAAACTTTCATGAAGTTCAACATGGAGAAGAGCAGAATCTTGACCCTGGGAAGGAACAACCCCAGTCACCAGGACATGCTGGGGGCCACCCAGCTGGAAAATGCGAAAAATATCTCAATAATTTTCTCAGATAGGGTCTTCTGTGAAGCTATTTTATTTGCGATTGAAATGGTGGGTGTCCTGCAAATAGGAGCACACAGTAAAAGTATATCATAACTATACATTCCCTATTACCCGATGCTTGATTCCTTCCCTGTTTCCTCATTGGCTGAGTACTACAGGTTCACAAACTACTCAATGCTTATTAATATACCATATACGTACAATTTTATTTGACCAACCATTTATTTCTCCTTTTCCTTTTTTCTTTCCTTTTTCTTTTGTGACTAGATTTTTTTTTTTTTTTTGTTTTTACTGATTTTGCACTGCTCATCCTTTTTTTTCTTAGCTTTCCTCCTTATTATGGGACAGTGGAACCTTCCCCTTGTCTGCTTGACATTCTCCCCACTGCTATGCCATTATCATGCCTGCATGATCACTTTTGAATATGCAAGTTTAGTGGAATTTTCCACTGCAAAAACAACATTCTACACTCACATTTTCCACTGCAAAAACACAACATTGTTTCTCACAAAAGTAGCTCTGCAGAGAACCTTGGGATCCTGGTAGACACCAAGTTGAACATGAGTCAGCAATGTGCCCTTGCCACTAAGAAGGCTAGTGGTGTTCTTGGCTACATTAGGCAAAGTATCACCAGCAGGTTAAGAGAGGTGATCCTTTCTCTCTACTTGGTATTAGTGAAGCTGCATGTGGAGCACTGTTTCCATTTCTTGGCCTCCCAGTACAAGAGACGCATGGACATACTGGAAACAGACGAGTGGAGGGCCACCAAGATGGTGAAGAGACTGGAGCATCTCTCCTGTGAGGAAAGGCTGAGAGAGGTGGGAGTGTTTAACATGGAGACTTGGAGACTCAGGGGAGATCTCATCCATGTCTCTAAATACCTGAAGAGAGAGTGCAAAGAGAACAGAGCCAGGCTGTTTTCAGTGGTGCCAAGTGCCAGGACAAGAGGTAATGGGCACAAACTGGAACACAGGAGGCTCCCTCTAAACACCAGGCAGCACTTCTGTGCTGTGCAGGTGATGGAGCCCTAGCACAAATTGCCCAGAAATGTTGTGGAGTCTCCTTCCTGGAGATCTTCAAAAGCCGCCTGGACATGGTCCCAGGCAACCTGTTCTAGGTATCACTGCTTAAGTAGGGCAATTGGATCAGATGACCTCCACAGCTCCCTTCTATCCTTAACCATTCTGTGATTCTTTGATGCAGCTAGTTTACTTTGTCTCGTAATCAAATGGCTACTGCTCGGACTCTAGAATTAGGTATAAAATACTTAGCTGGAAAGATGTTTTAAGAGTTCCAGTGAAGAAAGTATGACCTTAGTCTGGATGTCTAGGTGGAAGAAGATAAACTTTGCTCCCAAGTGTATGAATAATACACTAGACAGATAAAGAAAATTGAATTGTTCTTGGAATCTCTTTATAATTTTCCTTTATAATCATTGTTCCCGACTTATTCCTTTCAATGAGCTCCGAGGCAAAGAGGCTTTTTCTTCCTTAGCAAAGGCTTTCCTTTTTGCTTTGGCACTGCGGAGAGAGATGAGATTTGGGACCTTGAATCTTCCCTCTTTTTCAGATGAACTATTGATGTTCATGGATACATTTTTTCTTCTTTAAATTTGGGTTTATCATTTCCCTTGAAATAATCTGTAGTGTGGGAGGAAAGAGCTAGAGAACATTTAGACCTCTGGATTGTTGTTTTCTGGAAATGATTGTTTTATCAGAATTATATGAGTGCTTTTTTTACTGTAAGTTACAGGTTCTTGCCTTCCCAGACTGGTTAGGGAAATAGTCTAAACCCTGGAGAACTTCCAGTTTCAGTTGTACTGTTTTCTCCATTAGTTATATTCCCCAGTGAGATTATCCAACTGGGAGGTCTTATCAGGGAAAAAATTATTTTATATTTATCCTGTTGCTTATAGTCTTTACTTCAAAATTTGCTGCTTTTCACTGTTGGAGACAGGATACTGTGCTTGCTGTACCTTTGGCCTGACCTTGCTTCTTAGAAGTTTTGAACATGAAAAAACTCATTAATCCTGAAGTTTCTAGTTTTGAACTCTATACTTTAAATGATCTCTCTGGACCATGGGTTTTGTTCTCTTCCAGTATGTGGTCTTCAGACACATAAAATATTTGCTGTAGTGTTATTGAGCTAGGGCAATATTGCTTTCAGATAATTCATGCCTGCCTTTCCAATCTTGCTTCTCCCCAGCTCTGTTTCTGTGGATCTGTGTGCACCTTGAGGAAACTGATAGCTCTTTTATTGCTGGAGGATAGGGCTTGATTCCTCCTCTAGCCACTCAGTCATAGTTGAGCCACTTGACTAAAATGCATATTCTGTTAACTCAGGCTTATTACTATAGTGTATGTTCACCATGATTTCTCCACATAAAAGACACCAGACATTAACACGTCCACACTTTAACGTTAAATGCATTCAGACAACCTAAATTAAGGTGAAACCAATCTCCATACAGAGTTTTACTTCAGTGGTGGACAGCAAATGAATCAAAATTCTCTTCTCTATCTCATTCTCTATAAATATTAATTTAAATTTTGTCATTGGTAAATGTTCTGTTTTAAGGTACTGACATAGTGCTCTCTTCTTTTTCTTCTCGCTTTGCTGTACATCTGTAGATCTCCCAAATTCCTTTTGAGAAACTGCTAAGATATGCAGTAAATTTTTTCTTCCATTGAGGACCTAATTTGTTTTGATATAATAACCTTATCTATTGATAGCAATAGCCTCCTTAAAAACGGTTAGGGATAGGAAGGAAGAAATGTAGAGATAAAGGATTATGGTTGTAGCATGCTTCATGACAGCTTTGTTCCAGATCAATGTTATGGGCAAAATCTTTAGACTCATATTTGAAAGCTGATTTTTTAGGAAGTACAACTATGGTCTTGAGTTTCAGGAATTCAAAAAACATACAGCTTGTGTCACTAACAACTATTGTTTTCCAACATTTTCTAAGGTAACAATTGTAAATATTATAATCATATTTATACTTTTATATTTCAATCTAATTATATTCACAACTATAAATCAGGTTAAAGGTCCATCTAAATCTGAGAACTAAACACTCCAGTTAAAGAGCTTCATAAAACAGGTAACTATTATATAGTTTGGTATATAGTGGAATCCTTATTCTTCCATTAGAAGTACTTCAGCCACTGCTGCAAATGCACCTCCTACAGTTAGGTTAGATAAGCAAAAATCTATTGGGGTTTAGCTTCTATTGGGATGCTAAATCATTTTCTTTATATCTCAGAGAAATTGCAAACCAATGAAACTTGATAAATCTAGCAGAACCTGATGAAATGCATCTTGCCCAGCATATGGTGTGCTCTCTCTATGTATTCACTAATGGACTTAACTGGAATGGCTCACTCTTCTTTAACCAGTTAACTGGAGTCAATTATCTCCTCTGTCCTTCTCCACTAATTCTGTGGTTTTCAATCTTTTTCCATTTCTGCAATCATAAATATTTTCCCAAGAAGCTGTGGACAATGAATTAAAACAAATTTAAACCATAAAAGACTAGACTTATTTTTCTTAGTGTGTACTTGCACAGATAATTTTTCCAATGGGAAAAATATGTAAGAAAACCTATGCCTCCCCCACAACTGCTCCTTGTTTCTACTCTATATTAGTTAATCATGGTTTGTTTATATAACAGATTGTTGAGTAACAAAACTGACATGGCCAAAAAAAAAAACCTTAGTAGGAGAAAAAGAGTTGAGTTTCTTTCCATACTATTTGTTCACTTTTTTTATCCCAGTGAATTTGGCTTTTTTTCCAGGAGTTACACTTTTTGTAGCCTTCACAGACCCTTTTAGATATATGTCATAGATACCAAGAACTTTATGGTCACCATTTGGCTAAATTATATCCCGTGGTCTAACTTTACACAACTCTAGGTTGTCTGTCATATCCCTCTCAGCAAGAGTGTGTACTAGGAAGGGTGAAACCTGTACTAGTAAAACTATAGCCAGAAGGCTGAATGATCATTTCCCCTTTTTCAGCATCTGTGAGACAGATGTGGAGTTCTGTGCCCAGATTTTGGCTCCCCTGTACATGACAGACAGACATATTGTACTGAGTTTAACATACGAAGATGGTCAGGGAGCTGGACCACAAGACATATCATCTTGATGCCTTTTTTGTCGTGAAGGGCCCAAAACTGAACACAGTACTTGAGGTGCGGCCTCACCAGAGCAGAGTACAGGGGAACGATCACCTCCTTGGTCCTGCTGGCTACACTATTCCTGATCCAAGCCAGGATGCCGTTGGCCTTCTTGGACACCTGGGCACACTGTCAGCTCAGGTGAGCGTCAACCAACTCCCCCAGATTCATTTCCTCTGCACAGCTTTCCAGCCATGCTTCCCCAAGCCTGTAGTGCTGCATGGGGTTATTGTCACCAAAGTGCAGGACCCAGCACTTAGGCATATTGAACTTCATCCCACTGGCCTCTGTCCATTGACCCATCCTGTCCAGGTCCCTCTGCTGGGCATTCCTACTCTCTGGCAGATTGACACTTCCCCCCCAATTTAGTGTCATCTGCAAACTTACGAGGGTGCGCTCAATTCCCTCATCCAAGTCATCAATAAAGATATTAAAGAGTATGGACCCCAACACCAGCCCCTGGGGAACACCACTGGTGACCGGTCACCATCTGCATTTCACTCTGTTCACCACCATTTTCTGGGCCCAGCCATCCAGCCAGTTTTTAACCCAGCAGAGTGTATCTGCCCAAGCCATGGGCTGCCAGCTTCTCCAGGAGAATACTGTGGGAGACAGATGTTGTTGGATCTCTGTTCTTGGAGGTGTTCAAGACTGGGCACGACCTTGACCAACCTGATCTAACTGAACCTGCTTTGAGTAGAGACTTGTGCTACATGAACTCTGGAGGTCCCTTCCAACGTAAGTTACTCTATGATTCTATTGAAAAAATATTTATAAAAATATTTCCCTAAATGAAAAATCATCTTTGAAAACTAATTCAAAGGGTTAGAATTGTTTCATCTAACACCAGTTTTATAAACTTGAGGGGTCTAGTCTAAGACAGCTGCCTAGATTCCTCCCTATTCCCTGATGATAAAAACACTTTTCCATGGGGTGATTAATCTCATCCTAATTTATGTGTCTAAAACATGTGAGGTCAGATACCTTTTGGGGCTCTCTCCTCATTACAATTGAGGAACTAATAAGGTTTGTTTAAATTAAACTTCTAATGTTTTTATGGTTCTAAAGAATCCTACTCAAAAAATCAGAGGACACTAGGACTTTGCCAGACATGGAGAGAGGCTGTGTATGCCTGGGATTACAGATTTTTCAAAGTAAGGAAAAATGCTTTCAATAACATAAGGCTTTTTATTTGTAGTACCATAGCTCCACTTCTGCCCTAAATGTCATGTGATTGTGACAGTATTTGAGACAACATGAAGACTTAAAGCCTTATGGCTATAAAATGACACAAAAACTTACAGGATTTTCAGAAATTCTTTCAGTATTGCCTGTTGTTTATGTAACTTCACTGATTCAAATGATGTTGTGAATCACAAGCTCCAAGTGTTATCAGTCATATTGCCTTACAACATTCCCATAATATAGATAGCATAGTTGGAAAACACACTTGAAAGGACCCACACCTCTTATTTAAGATCATATTTATGAACACTCCTACTCCTTATAAGCTGAAAAATTAAACAAAAATCTTCATCTAAATATGGTGACTGCAAGAATGTAATTGCAGACAGCTGTCTAGGAAGATTTTGCAGAATGAAAGATGAGGTGAAGCCACTCTAAGCTTCCACTGAAGGACAGTGCCCATTACCACTTACGTTGGATACTGGACAGTTCACATGCATAAGGTCAGCAAATTTGATTCCTGCATTCCTTGCAATGGTTGGTATCTGCTCAAGACATGCATCTATTGTTGGCTTCTTATTTTCTACTCACAAATTCTACCTTCAGATAGATTCCTTCTACAAAAGTGAGAAAAAATTCTATAAAATCTTATTAAGAGGAAGTTATAAACAACTACACCAGTGCGAAATTACTAAGCCATAGGATAACTTTTTACCTTCTACTGTCCATCAGAGGAACACTAGCCTTACCAGCTTCTGAAATTACCAGCAAGGAAGGCTGTTTCCTGCACAGATAAACATACATGCTATTATATTTAGAGGTCATTCAGAAAGTTTTGGTATTTTTCTTTGCTTTCCTCAGTGACTTAGAAAGCAGATTCCCTGCTAGCATATTTTGTAAGGTATGTTTTAGTGAAAGGAACGGTGAATCTTTTTCCCAAGTCGTTGAACAAATAATTATAACTCCATCCTGAAACACTAATTCATCACTAGGCAAGTATCCCCATTTTCCTCTCTGTAATGTATTTGTTGCTAACAATACATTTAAAATGTATAGACCTGAAAATAAACCTGGTCCAACTATTGTATGTTTGATCATTATATATGGGTGTACTGGTCACACAAAAATAACAGATCACACAACTTCTGAACACTCACATCGTAGCAGACATTCCATGAAGCTACTTAGATGTTTTTTTAAATTATTATTATTACCTGTACTATAAAGCAACAGTGTCATGTTTTCTGTTCTTCTTGAAAACAAAGGCTCAAAGACAGGATGCTGAAGTAGCTGATATAATGGTGTGCAAAGTGAAACCACAAGGTGAATTTGAAAAAAAAAAAAAAAAAGAAGGATTTGTCAGGACTATGTGACTGACATTTGAGGCCAATACTCCACACTATTCTGCAATAGGGGAATAGGGGTCACAGTGTTGACTTGCCAAGATAGGCAATTCAGGCATGTATTATCCAAAGTAGTATTTGTAACAGATGGAAAAAAAAAAAAAGAAAAAAAGAAAAACAAGTTTATTGTGAATGTTGTTAATCATTTACCTGATAAAATTATTAGTGTTCCAAAATAACTGATGTTAACCAGCTGCTGTTCTTCAACTAACTGCTGTGTTAATGATCATGCAGACAGTGATGATGCAGAACAGGAAAAGAGGGGAGAACTACAGAGCTTTCCAGCCAGCTTTTCCTAGTAATCAACAAAACGCTTACCCTCACTGCCAGTGGTAGGCAGAGCCTACCTGCTTGTTACCTGCTAAAAGATCATTTAAACATCTACAAACATTTTTTTTTCTCTCTCTCTTTTATTGTTTATTTACTGTTTCACAGTTACCTGCCAGTTTATGAAGGGATGGATGAACACCTGTGAACTGAGAAATCAGGCCCTTGTTTACAGAGTGAAGAGTCCAGCACAACAGGCCTTATCTGCTCTGTCAATCAGACCAGGAATAAATCTGGCTTTTTTTTTTTTTTTTTTTTTTTAATTTTCCTTAACAATTTTCAGAGTTATCTCTAAAGCCTATCCCCAGTTTAGGTGGGAATGAACAGCCAGGAGGAAGAGAGGGTTATGGGATATCTTACACCAGAATCTCTATCAAACATGTTCTGGCCTTAACCCACAGCCTAAGTGAGGACTGAAAATATCTCAAAAGATTAATGTAGAAAACAAGGAAAATGAAGTAAACTAGACTACACTTTTCTCACTTGCAGATAAGTTATTAACCCTGGGGATTAGTGGGTTTTGAAATACCAAGTTAGGAGAGCCAGGACACAGGTTTGGGACTTAACAATTTAATTGTTAATCAGATTACAGTTTAAAACTCTATCTGAATCAGGCATAAAGAGCTAAGAACTTTTTTCTTCTTTTTTTTTTTTTTTCCATTTCTTTTTGTTCCCCTTACTCTGAAAAGCATCACTTTCTTCCACACTACTTAGACTTTGTAGGCTAAAGAGTATGTTAGCAAACACATGGTCGTTTCAGAAAAGTTGGAACAAAAAACAGAAAGAAAACAAATATGTCTAGGTCTTAGAAACAGGATTGTTTCTAGTACCATTCTTACCATCTGGGAATGTGGTTAAGTGCAGAATTAATTTACAAATAAAAATACTAAGTTGGTAGATGTAGATATTTTTACTGCTACAAAGATCAGCCAAAATACACAAGAGTTCCTTTAATACATAATCATTCATTTGACTTCCCTTTGAGATTGTTCAGAGGAATCTTGAGGCCTTCGAATAAGTAATATCTCAGAAAGAATCAATCCAGACTCAAAAGTTGGACTTATTTAGTAAGACATCAAGTTCAAAAAACAAAACAAAACAAAACAAACTTGCATGTGTTGAACATTTTCTCATTCAGCTTTTCAGACAGTTAAAAAAATTCTAAGTTTTGTTCACTAGATAAAAATTCGCTGTATATATACATTATATACATAATATTTATTAAAAAATATGATATGGAGGATTTCTTTTCTTTTTAAATTGTGAAAGGGAGAAATAACAACTTATAGCTGCTTTCTTGTTAATTAAACAGTGCAACATATGTTCTCAAGAAGATTTTTATTCCTTTGGGGAACAGCAGGAAACATAGGTGTTAAGGGACAGACAAAACATTTGATGAGTTTTCCAACTGTTTTTTTTTTTTTTTTTTTCATCTTTACATATAAATTTCCAAGAATTGATTAGGATATTGTAATTTTAGGGAAAATGGAAGGTCCATATTAAAATATTGTATTTGCTAGCCGCCTGTTTTTACTTTGCTACAGCTTTTATTACTCACTGGCTATTTTTCAGCTGATGCATCTGCACAAGTTCCATTAACATTAATGAAAATTACATGTTCACATCAGATTGAGTCTAAGTCTTATAGACTAGAGATAATAGTTTTAATATTTCTTGCAAAGATGTCTGGGAAGAAGACAGGTTTAGTTCTAATAGCTACTTCTTCCTTCTCCACTCATTATATCCATGTATTTACCTCTTAATACAAATTGTTGTTTTCAGAGCTACTGTACCTTTACTCAGAGGAGAAATTAATTAGATTTAAGCAGCGGTAGAATTTAGACAGATTCTAAATATGAAACGATTTATAGGATGCTTTGGGAAGTCTTAGAAATGTAATTTAGGTTAAAGAGTTCCAGAATAATTCTATAAGCACATACAGACAAAGATTTCTCAGCAGGAATTATGAGGTCTGACCTATGTGGCATACCAGGGCAAATCCAAGTCTTGTGATATAATTGAGATGTGAGTCTCCTGGCTTCTCATTTATTCATACCTGCAATTGTTCCTCACAGTCTTTTCGGCCTAGAAGACTGAGGACGATTAAGTATCTACACTGCATTTTATTTATCATTTACCTATCTATTCTTGTTTGTCACTTAGGCTTATATATAAATGCAGGAAATTAGTTTTAATCTACTGTAGAAATTATATCGACAAAGTTTTTCACATCAACTTGTGGCAAAAATATATTTTTATATTCACTCTGGATAGGAACTAAGCTGCTAAAATCCCATCTAATTTGGGATGTAGACACTTAAATCAAAGCTGTATGCATTCCTCCTAGACAGCAACCTAGACTTGCTGTTTTCAAATACTGCCTAATCTTGTAGGCACTTACCTATTTAACCTGAAAACCCTCCGGGTATCTCGCTTTAGCCATTCAAACATACTCCAAAGTGCTTTTTCTAGGAACATGAGCACATATCTTCAGGCTCTATTTCCATCATAATCCAGGTGTAGAACCACAGCATGGTTTGAGTTGGAAGAGACCTTAAAGGTCATCCAGTTCCAACCCCCTGCCAGGGGCAGGGACACCTCCCTCCAGACCGGGTTGCTCAAAGCCCCATTCAGCCTAGCCTTGAACACCTCCAAGGTCGGGGAATGTATAACTAATCTGGGAAACCTCTTTGAGTGCCTCACTGGAAGATAAGGTACTACGTATCTTTTGCTAAATGTTAGTGGATAAAGCGCACACTGGCACCTTGAACTTTCCCCGGTCTATCAAGGACTCTACTCATTCTCCCACCTCAGAGAAAAGTGCCGTCATAGCAGCACTGTGGGATGTTTGAGTGGAAATGCTTCCTACAGATCCTTATGGAGCTGAGCCTGGGATCCAGCGATTTGAGTCACTGGGCCAAAGAAAGAACAGAAAGAGACAATCTGTCTCTAGCCTGGTTTGGGCACTCTTGAGAGAGTAATACTCCTGTCCAAAGTAAGTCTGGACTGTTCCCAAAGCCTTTTTGTAATCCATCATTTCTTTCTCCTTTCAGTGTCAGATTTGTCAGTAGGCAGGAGTTCAGAGCCCAGGAACTCATTTCAGAGTGAGCTGACATGGAACAATTGTTTGGGATCTTTAAAGTTAACAGGGACACCCAGCTGACTTTGATGCTTTCAGGATTAGGGAGGCAGCAAGCAAAGCCATTTCAGGTCTTTGGCTCCAAAAGTTCATTTCGGTGCTCTTCCTGAGCATTGAAGCCATTTGGTCTCTGCTCTCCAGTGCCTTCTCTTGGTTCTGCTGTACCTGAAGTCTTAGGCTGTGGTCTGAACACAGGAGTTCAAAGTACTTTGTTCTGTGACCATGTTTACACCAAGTTATTAATACTTGCCCTCTGCTCATCCCACAGCCATGGCACAGTAAACCTGACTTGGAAGGCTTTTAGCTTTCTACTGCAAAGCAGTTTAAAGAAACCTGTTCAGAAGCTGTGATCTGATGCATTTTGGGGAAGACTTTCCAGCTATCTATTATTTTCAGATGGGAAGGGTGGCTATTATCTTCAAGTAAGAAGAAAAATTAAATAATAACAATAACAACAACAGTAATAATAATAAAACCACCAACAAATGTTAATGCTGGGGAGGGAAATTAAGTAGCTGTACTAGCAATTTAAAGAAAAGCAGCTCAGCAAAGATTAAAAGATCATTAAAACAGCAGGTCCTATTCACTGCCCAGTTTTAAGCCAAAGATTCGTGTGGTAGCTGCTGCTGAGATCTGTGAGATTGAAGGCAGAAGTCTGGAAGAAAAATGCTTTTCAGAATGGCTTAAGGTACTAATTCACACCTTTGAAATTATTAAATTTGAGCTCAGCCCCAGAGCCTGCAGCCAGGAGCAGCTGACAGTGCTGAGGATGTTTCAGCATGAGCTGCAAGCTTCACACCTTTCTTTCCCTGAAATGAGCTGAAGATTTTGCCAGGGACTGTCCTGCACTGCACACTTCAGCTGGACTCCAGAACAAAACACATAAATTTTCTTTCATCTACTTGGTTCACTGCAGGTGGTTTCACCCTCTTTAACATTTGCAGATAAATAGGATTTATGAAGCACCTCAGCTGTGAGCTATACTCTATTCCTACTGAAATCTGATCGGTCTTTACCACTGGTATAAATGCAGTGCAAAATCAGGCTAATAGTTCTAAAACCTCTGCATGCTTCAGCAGGAAAACATCTAGATCAAAAAAAGGTGTCACAAAAAAAAAAAAAAGAGATCCTGAAGAAATAAAAAACAAAAACAAAACACACACACACACATACACACACACACAAAAAAAAAAAAAACACAAAAAAACCACCACCACCAAAAAACCTTGCAATCCAAGGTAATAGCAAGTAATAACATAAGCATTATGAGTCTCAGGATGTATCCCAGGAGAAAAATCCAGCTCATAATCAAAGATGTAGGATTAAGGACCATAGCAGCTTCTTACAAATTTATTGAATATATTTGGTAAATGAATTTTCTTTAAAAATCTTTGACAAAATAACAAAACTGGTGGGCAAGAGGTGGGGAGGGGACATCACCAGGGCAGCTGACCTAAACCAACCAAAGGGATATTCCATACCTTATGGTGTCACACTCAGCAATGAAAGGTGGGAAGGGGGAAGTAGTGTGGGGCCTCTCTTTATGAAGACGTCTGTCCTCCCAAGTAACTGCTACATGTATTGAGGTCCTGCTTCCCAGGATGTGGACAAACATCATTTGTTGATGGGAAATAGAGAATTTTTTTTTCTCTCTGTGCTTCCAAATGGCCTTTGTTTGTTTGTTTTCTTCTTCTCTTCCCTTTAATTAAATTATCCTTATCTCAACCCGTGAGCTTTCTTTTTTCCTTTTTTTTTTTTTTTCTTCTTTCCAGCACATATTCTTCTTCCCCCCTTCTTCTTCTGAGGGGGAGTGAGAGAGCAGTTGTGGTGGAGTTCAGCTGCCCAGAAGGGTAAAACCACCACAGGTGGCAGGCCCAGGGCCTGGCATCCAGGGCTCATCCCACCACCCCAGCCAGGATCTGTCCCCAGGGGACATGAGGGCAGCCCCGACCCAGAGCATCAGCACCTTCCTGGACACAGGGATGGGCTGGAGACAGGTCAGGCCATCTGTGGTGAGCCCTAGGCAGGGCTGCCTTACAGCAGAGCCATCACCCCAGGCGCTAGGGCCTCCTTGGGCCAGGGTTGGGCTAGGTTGAAGCCTCTCCACACCATTAGGCTCTCCCCCATGGTCGCTGTGGGACAGGATCGCCCTTGCTGTGTGGCTTAGAGCCCAGGGAAGAGGCCTGCAGATAGGGGGCCCATGCTTAGGACCTGGCAGCAAACCTGGTGGTAAATAGATTTTCTCAAAATATTTTTTCCTTTTTTTTTTTTTTTTTTTAGCTCACAGCCATTACTTTTCTTCTCATAAGCAAAAGAAGTTGCCTGAAGATTTCCTAAATCAGTTCACAGGGCTCAAATATTTCAGCCAAAGTGTCTGCAGTATTTCATTTTAGAGATAATGGGAAATTTGTGTTCCTGAGATTAGATGATGTGAACTTGACCTTCATCTACAGACAGAGTTTGGTTTGTCTCCTCATTTTTTTCCATGTTTGTCCTTCTGTTAGGCACAATCACTAAACTAAGCCTCAGGCTAAAACAAACAAAACTGCTAGCAACATGAAAGAGAAGGTGACAAGAATATAGAAAAATGTCTTTCTAATTATGTTGTTTTATGGATTCTTTTGTTTAATCCCATGTGGAATTAATTCTTTAAGTAAGTTTACTCAATGTCATTGAAAATTGACTCCTTGTCATTTTAAATGCTTACTGTTAAATTTTACTGGAAATAATAAACAAATTTCAATCCTTTATTTCCCCACCTGAAGAAAAACTCAAACCAATATTTTCAGAAAATGTTAGTGAAACTTGCTTATATTCTCCTTTGAACTTGCTTTAATTCTTATTTCAGCATTTAGCTCAAAAGATACCATAAGAGACTTCTAAATTCTAACTTCTCTCTCATGATCTCCCTCATGATAGTGAGAATTGGCTCCTCAAAGAAGTCTGGAATCTGTTGTTTATTAACACAGAGTCAATGGTTCAGTGAAATCCATATATCTGTAAAATAATTAAATTTCTATTCTGGACTAATGAATTTTTAAAAAGTACACAAATAACATCTCTGTCAAATATGAGCTCAGCTAAAACCATTAGTGATTTAACAACACATAAACCAGAAACTAAATGGTAACGCCTTATACAAGCTACCATTTCTTAGTTTGGTCCGCCAACACTTTTTGGAGTTGGCAGGGACAGCTTGTAGACAACTCTTTCTTAAATTTCCATAATTCCTGTTCATCAAATGAAACATGTCTATACATAGAACCATAGAATCATAGAGTCATAGAATAGCTTGTTTGGAAGCGACCTTAAAGATCATCTAATTCCACCCCCCTGCCATGGACAGGGACACCTCCCACCAGACTAGCTTGCTCAAAGCCCCATCTAGCCTGGCCTTGAACACTTCCAGGGATTGGGCATATACAACTTCTGCGGGCAACCTGTTCCAGGGCCTCACCACCCTCACAGTAAAGAATTTATTCCTCATATCTAATCTAAATCTACACCCTTTTAGTTTAAAAAGTCACTGCCTCTCCTGAATGACTAGTTCCATTAAATACTCTCAGGCATAAGCAAGGAAATAATTTGTTTAACTAATATTTGACTGTAAAATTGCTACATCAGGAGACTACAAAAAAACATCACCAGCACAACCTGAGCCATATATCAGTAGAAGTTCTTACTCTTGTGAGAGTAAGTAGTCTGTGAGGCCCACCTTGGGATGCGGTGAGATTCCACCTTTTTCCTTTATTTTGCCTGAGGTGCAAGAGGAGAATCTCTTACCAAGTTGCTGTTTTTTCCAGTGTCTCCATTCAAGCTTGCAGACTCAGCATTCAGTTAGACTCCCTGGTGTGACTAGATAAAAGGGGGGTGAGGCACAGTATATATATATATATATATTTCTGTTGTCTAAGAGCAATTTAATTTCCTGTGTTGACCCTGTGATTACCATCCCACTGTCAGTGCTTCTTAGGAAGCTCTGGGGCTGAAATATCTAGAACCCCAGCTGTGCTTTCACTCATTCCTCTGCCACAGTGTGGTTCGCAGAACTGGTTGAAAAATGAGGAATTCTCCAATATTTTTAGACAAAATATAGAAGAGTTCCACCAAATTGGGCTATGATAGTGGTTGTTAGCAGGTCATTTGATTATTTGAAGGCTGAGGTTTAAACTTTCAAAGTCTTATGCTCTGGAGAGTGTAGGAAAATTAAATTAATGATGAAGCGAGGCAAATTTATGACAGTGAGTTGAAAGCATGTGTTGGGTTTATATTTGGAGAAGGAAAGGAGGCAAAGCTGACTGTATTTTCAGAAGCTGCCCTATATATCTGCATCAGGGCATAAACAGTCTATTTCAACAATATGAGAAGTTTTATTCACTAAATCCTGCTGTATTTCTTGAGTTGATTTACTTTCTTCAATAAAATGTGCAGCTGAGCCTGGCCACTCTCAGGGAAATCATGTACTGTTCAGAGATGCCAGAGTTGAAGAATCTCCCCCACAGCATTTATTTGCATTTGGTTTGGGAAATAAAGGCAAAGAGAGTTTCAAATCCACTTCCTCTGAATGCCAGAATTGGAAGTGTCAAATGTGGCCCTCACCGTAAGCAGTGTTACATATATCCAAGGCATCTGGCTAAATAAGAAGATGGATCATTGTCATCATTTTAAAAGGTGGAGAACAAAACACGTCAAGGATGGTGAGAGAACTTCTCTAGCACATACCTTTGAGCCAAAGCTATTATAGGCTCTGTAAAGAATTGCTTGTCTACTGGCAAGGTCACATTAATTTTTATGAATTGCCACCAGTTCCTTGAATCTTATGAACTATGCAATCAAACGCAAGCAATAAGTCTTGCAAATTCAGTGTTGCAACCTCTAATGATAATACCCACTTTTTTTTAAGTGATATCAGCTCAGTTTTACTTAAAGATTATTGAAATTGATTCATAAGCAAACTCTGGAGAATGTGAATCTATAATTAAGGTCTCAAGAGGACAGCATATTACAGGAAGACTAAAAGAGCCGACAGATCAATGGATTTATATTTGGTCATCCTCTCTGTCAGGAAATATGGTTTATTATTTTTGGATTGCATGACTGAGAATTTCATTGGCTCAGCCTCTATCATTGGGAAACTTTAGGAAATTGCTGAACCACTGTATTTTCTCTTCAGGTTATTTTGACCCTCTCTTCCTGTATTTCTGTCATGTTTTTATTTGTGATTGATGCTTATGCAGGCATTACCAATCTAGCTTTAAATTTGACAGTGTAATCTTAGCAGCATCGTAGTTCACTGCAGCACGTGGCCAGGTTAGGAGTATGGTAGAACATTTATCCTGTGCTATTTTAATTGTTGCTGCTGCCATGTTGCTAGCATCACCAAGCTAGCTTATTTTATATTAACTCAGGTTTGTCTACATGAACAATGGCCAGTCAATGTTCTGACATAGGCAGTGCAATGCCGTTGCAAGGCATCCCTTACAATTTGAGCTGGCCTTCTGCTTGACCTCCATATACTATTCCTGAAGGGCACTGAACTCACACTGGTCCTGTATGATACCAGCCTTCTCTGTAAGGCTGTCTCAGAAAACTGTGGTGTCTCAAACAGCATAGCATGTGTGTTTAAGTAGCAGAATTGAGCTCACATTGTTGAGGAACAAACTAGAAACTTAATCTTTTTCCTGTAAATTGATCTGCCCATGGAAGCTTCTGTGCCCATGGTAAGCTTTCAGTAAAATACTAAGAATGGGTGGCACTGGTATTAGAAAGAAATGCTAATTTCTGGTTAAAATGGTGCTGTATCATCTACCACACCAGTCATTCAGTATTTACCCCTATGTGTATTCAGTATTTTTGTATGTGTTCAGTTGTCACACTCCACATACCTAACAGAAGAGAAAATTTTGAGTTGTAATTTTAGCAGACAAACAGAAAAAGTAACACACTGGTTCATGCAGTATGTTAGTACCATAATTTGTGTAACATGGCTGTAATATATAATTGTGTATAGAAAAGTTTAAATTTTTCTTTCTGAATTTCTTTTAAGTCATAGTTCTCAGTCAGAGATAAATTCCACAGTTTAGTTTAGCTCTGGAATTTTAGATCTTTTTTTTTTTTCCACTGTGAAAAATGATCTATCAAATTCTACATGATCTTTTATCCAGTCTCAAAATATGAAGTCACCTCAAAATCTTGTCATTTTTTCCTAGCAAGAATAAAGACAGTTCTCAGTTATCTTCACAGTTAGCATGATTAAGACCTACAGTTATTATGTAGGCCTACACCAGTGTATGAAATAACAGTAGTTAATAGATGGCCTGCTATCAACCATCTCTTCGGCACATGACTTTCTAAAAAAAACACAACTACAATTAAATTTTATAAATTACTGTGGTAATTTTGCAAACATTAAAATGATTAGATTAAACTATAACTGTTTAACGGTGAAAAATCTCACATTTTTTTCATGGGAAATATTTTTTTTTCTTCAATGATGGTTTTTACACCATGCTATATCAAAGCAACTTCAAAGAGAGAGAACACCATTTGTGTATAAAACTTCCTAAAGTGAGTCCACAAAGCAAATCTTTATTTCATGTAGCCTTTCAGAAGATTCTTACTGGTATTTTGAGATGTTTGATAAAATTACATGAGAAAGATATGCAATACACATTTCATGATCTCAAGGGCTTTACAAAAAATAGTTTTTTGCAATTTCCCACATGAATTGTTTATACGAAAGCCTCAACATAATTTCCTATTTATTTAGGGAGAACTTTGATTGCAATGAAATGGATTTTGTCTGCTGTCACATTACAAACCAGTGAGCGGCTGGGACAGGATCTTCACCTCTCATTTCCCAGCTCCTCCCTTCTTCTATATTGCCTCTGCTGTGTACCATTTTGCACATACACTTGGTAACAATGACAACACAAAGCTTTGTGATTTGTAGCAAGGAAAGCTGTGAGCTTTCCTTGGCTCAGAGACCTGCAGCCTGAGCATATATAAAGAGGGTCACACAAGGATGCAAATGTAACCTCCCTGAGAGCCTGACTTCCAAAATTCCTAACCTTACAGTAGCCTGGGAACGTGTGATGAGCACTTGTGGTAGTAATGGCTCTTATTCTTTCAGGTTGAATTTGGTTTGTACTGGCATTGGACTCTCATGAGAGTGGTTACAGAACTGGAAGAACCTTTTACTTTACTAGAGCAGGATTGGACAAAACACTCAAGATAACAAGCCTCCCATATAATTATTGCCAGGCACTTGGAAATGGAAAGGGCATACGATCATGGATTTTTCCTTTCATTTAGAGATTGGCTTTATCTACATTAATTATTTGTGAGCAATTGCTAACATTGAAGGGTTTTTAATAAGGGACTTAAATGTGATTCATAGGTGATAAAGTTAACTGTAAAATAAAAATTGAGCAATTATATAATGTCAATTATCGACTTGATTTGCTACTTACATAGCAATGCTGGTGCTTTATGTGACAGATAATTATTGTCTTGCTCTAGCAATTGCTCATCATCGTATGACAGCCATTTTTTCTACTTATATAAAGTTAGTGGTGGTTCAATTGAGATATTTACTTTCTTGCAAAGATACCTGTAAAGCTAAGCCATCTAACATGATCATGCTTAAATCTGCTTAGCATTCTTGTGAAACTTCAAGCTCATACACAATCTCTGAGAGAGTTGTCTCTCCATAACCTGTGAGGAATAAGACTTCCAGCCTTCACCCATTTTAAAGGAGCGCCTGTTTGCCTGGGAGGTTTAGGCACTAAGAAGGCAACACATGCTGCACAAGACAAAATTGACTGTGCCTAGTGTCCTAAAATATAAGAAAGAAGTGCAGAAAAGAAATTCAGAGGAAGATGTAACTTTCTTATTTACTTGAAATGAAGTGAAATATTTCACTAGTGTCTGGCATATCCTAGAACAAAGGTCTTTACATGATATGAGTGAAGGCACAAAAGTTCTTAAGGTGGAAGCTGAGATAGTTTACTATGCTTTAGTGCTAGGTAAGAATATCCACAGCAGAAAGAGAGGGACAGTGGATGTGAGGGAGTGTTGGAGTCTCTTTTGCAGAAGCTGACATAGCTGAGAGCCATTCAACTCCTGCAATGAAAGTGAGACAGGAGCAACCCTGAAGGTAGCGTGCAAAGTGACTTAAAGTTAGGGTGGCTCGCAAAAAGCTACAGGAACGGCCTCAAAATGAGAAGCTAAGGCTGGTGTTGAATTATTTTTTTTTATACAGGATGAAAACCAAGCTCTGACAGGTAAGTATGAGAACAGAGGTAAGGCATATAAGCCTAAGGCATGTCTGTTCAGTGGGAGACAGAATTGGAAAGGAGCATGTTTAGACTTTTTTCCTTTTCTCACTGGTATATTGTTCTTTAAAACCTGTCTCCATTGTCAGCTAATGAACAGGATTGTATTTAATTGTAAGGTGTTTCAGGGATATGCAGGACTGCAAATTTTATCTCTGTAATTCTTATTCCTGTGGATTGTAACTTGAATGAGGATTTTTAGAATCAGGCCTAAAGCTGTATGGTATCAAGTCTGCTATACCAGCTTGTTGAAAACGTTTGGATTTTGCTTTTCTGATTTATTTGTAAAGTCATTATCTATGTCTAAAGCAAGAGTAAATATGACAGAACACATAGAGGCTAAAGTGACAATGCTGAAATTCCACTGTGTCTACTGAAAGAAAATAGTCCTTCTTCTATTCTGCAAGAACGTAAGAAAGTTTATGTGTTCTGCAAAATGTTTAGTGTGCAAACAAAATCTACATTTCTTCTCAGACAATAACAGATATGTAAGACCTTATTTTCTATCAAATGTATCACAGTTTGGCAAATCGAGTGTATGAGAAAGAGAAAAGAGTATATCCAAGACACAGAATGTGTAAAAAGAAGAATGTAAAGAAGAAATTTTAAACAAATAAGTTTCTTAACTGCCAAAGGCTTTTACTTGTAATGGGAAAATGAGTTGGGCTCTAGGAGGGCTGTTTTCAAATATCGCTACAAAAAGCACTATTCATCACTCCTCGGAAGCACAGCATTCAAACTGTACTGCAGTGATGTTGTTTATTATTGCTTCAGCCAGAGTTTTTATCACAAATAATGTCTGAAGGGATATTCCAAATAATAATGAAATTACTTCTTGGGACTGTGAGCTTCATACATTAAAATATCTAGATCTTCTGATAGTTGTTCATGCATAAAAAAATAAAGAAGGGAGAACCACAGTTTAGTGAAATCTCTGAATCGAGTGCGGTGACTGGAGTAGTGTAACATCCTAAGCAACAGCAGAGTTTTAGTTGTCTTCCAGAAGTCCATAAACCATTGAGAAATATTACTGACATAGCTGCAAAGATCTGTGTATTTTCTTGTTAAAACTTCTTTACATCTAGAGAACACATTTGCGCTCTTGCCGTGTCACTCCAGTGACTGTGATGTTTAGGTTTTGATGAGAATGGATGACTTCTGAGTGGTACTTCTATTGAGGGAGGCCGTATCCAATTCCTCACACTTGGCTGAGTTACGTAGCAACTTACACAGAAATCACAGTTATATTACTAGCTCCACTAGCCTCTGATCCTCCAGAGGTCAGGATTCATGCCACTTTCAGAGATGTGCCTGAATTTAGTATGTTTCTGTGCTATACATGATTCTCCAAAAGAGAAAACCAGATAGAGAGATAGAGGAAACAAATTCCACTGCTCATGTAGACCTCATTGCTTTTAATTTCTTCTGGAGTTGTATAAAAAGCCAATACACCATCAGACTGAGATATAGAAAAAGACATGCTAAGAAATTCCATTTTTTGAGGGATGGAAACTAAGTGTTAAGTGCCTCTCAAGAATCTAATGTATGAAATGAAGACCTCTCATCTTATAGAATACCTTTTCTCCCTAACCATACTTAAAATAATTTCTCAATTTATGTCATCAAGGTTTCCCCTTTCTGCTGCTTCACACCTGTTTCCAGTTTTGCAGAGCTAGTTGGCTTTCCCAGTCTCTGGGATAAGAGGTTAGAGCCTTCCCCAGATCATCTGTGCACATAACTGCATGCACAGCTGCAGAAGAGACCTAAGTGACAGGTGTGTCTCCTTAAAGGAGACTTTAACAGATGCTAATAGTGCTATGAAGAAGGTACTGCAATCTAAACTATTGTGCAATTTCTTGTCTCCAGTAAAATGACTAAGTTTAGCTCCCA
Organism: Anser cygnoides; assembly: GCF_040182565.1. NCBI lineage: Eukaryota > Metazoa > Chordata > Aves > Anseriformes > Anatidae > Anser > Anser cygnoides. The sequence continues at coordinate 197,817,207 of NC_089873.1, forward strand.
AGCAAAAGGGAGTGTTGAAGATGTTGTCATAATGGCAGTGAAATTTCATAGAATCATTTAGGTTGGAAAAGACCTCCAAGATCATCTGGTCCAATCATCCAAATTTATTTTGTATTGACCGAAAAATCACAAACTATTGCTGGACATAAGTTACCTACTGTACCTTCCAGTAATTACTAAGACAACTTGGTTTTCATTGGTGGAAATCAGCACCTGGTATCTTCACAGTTTTCTGAAATGCCAAAATGGAGTTCATTTACCTAATGGATGTTCAATATGGGTGATTAGATTTTCCTTGATCTTCACTGAAACAATGCAAAATTCAAAGCTTGGGGTCCTGAGGAGGAGCTAACATCACTGTAAATTAACTTTCTACCTTCTTATTTATGTCTTCTAGCACAGACACAGAAAAGTCTTGAATTTAATTCAAACAGGCTTAAGTGGCTGTCTAAATTACGGTGGCTTACCTCTAGCTTCTGACAACCAACAGTAATGTCTAGACCAGGACTTGTGGCAGGGTCCTTGCAAATCAGCACAATACATTGCAGGGAGGGAAGGAGGAAAGATGTGAGGAAAAGGCTTCCCTAACTGAATATGGTGTAGTTATGGAGTATATAGGGAAAAAATTACAAAGTCAATGTGTATTGCTTATTTCTCTCAGTGGAAATAAATGAAGATATAGGTCCTATTATATCCTATTTTGTTGTTACATGGCACTTGCCTTCGGACTATTAGATTAACTAGGTTGTGGAGTTAATTTTTTTTGGTTGGTTTTAATCTCATATGCTGCATTTTGGAGGCTTAACTTTGCTGTAAATGTTTTTTTTTATTATTTTTTTTTTTTCAGAGTGATTTTATTCTCATAGAATAAAATTTAATTGTCCTAGATTATTTTGAAATAGACATATAGACATGCAGTGTGTGCCCCCCCTAAAAACTCTTCCCCCTCCGTATTTTCTGTATGGCCAAGCTGGAAACTGTTCACCCCAGAGGACTTCCCCAGTGGGCAGTTCAACTTCCCCTGCTTGTTGCAGGGCTTCTCCAGATGGAGATCCTGGGCTATGTCCATGACAGCCCCATCACTGATTGGGGTAGAACAATTTAAGGCCATCTTTCTTCAACTTCCACCCTGTCCCTGGTCCTGGAAAGGAAAGTTTCAATTTAAAAACTGCTTTTGGGGTTCTGTCTCTTATCTTGCATTACAGTGGTTCCCAAAATACAAGCTTTGTTGCAGGTGATCCAAGAAAGATGGATCTGAAAAATGGATTGAGAGTGTTGGCAGCATCGCAGCCTTGCACTCCCATGACCTCTCTGCTGCTTAAAAAATACCAGGATGAAGGTGGTGCCCAGTCCTCTGGAGTACTAGAGTACTCACCCTGCACCCCATGAAACACTTGACTCCTGCAGGAGGCCATTACAATCATTTTAACTGGCTTTTGGAAAGCACGAGCACTTTTGCCTAAAAAATAATTCATGAGGGAGAATGAGGTCAGAGAGCATGGGACAGGCTAAGAGCTGTTATCCTAGAGAAAACAGCCTTGATCCTTACAGCATTTTCGATGATGCATCCATGAACTTCTCTAGCAGATTTCCAGTGCAGATTAGGCACATTTAGACAACTCTGTATATACTTGGTGGATGCAAGGAGTAGGTTTCTGCAAATACTAGAGATAATATAAATCTAGAAAGTAGTAGGAAATAAAATCACTATGCTGAAGAGAACTTTAATTTGATTTAATCCACTGGATTAGAGAGTACCAGAATCCAGTAACACTGGTTTAGCTAAGCCTGGCACTGGCACCACAGAGCAGCCAGGGATCAACCTTAAGAGAATCTACATTAAAGATCTATTTAAATAGACTAAGGTCAGACCTGTATTCCATGAGAGTGAAACATAGTAAAATACTGGCTACATCTCTTGGCCAAGCTACTCTTTAATATATTAGTTGTTAATCTTTTCCTTCCAGTGACTCTTCTGTGTGTCAACTGCTGAAATTCAAAACAAAATTACTACTGAAGTGGCTAAAAAATTAGAGAATAACCAGGTGCAAGCTGTTCAGGACTGGGAGGCTGTTTTCCAAGCCAACTTCAGATCAGATAATGCTCATAGACAACACTGAAGCAAGAATGAAATGGAGTAACCAGAGGAGGGGGATAAACTGCACCAAAAAATTATGAGAGGGCTGGTGTTGAAAGGCTTCTGTAAGCTATAAGAGAGGAATGAAAATATTTATCTTTCTTGTGTGTCTAGTAAAAGTGATAGCTGGAAAATTAGAATGTTGATCCTGGTATCATTTTTTTTTCTTCTGATTTTCAGAAGCCCCCCAAAATATGTTGCAAAAAGTAATTGGGTGAGAATTAATCACTCACTGCTGCAGTAAGTAGGGTAAATCAGCTCCTACTTGACATCTCTGCATATGAAAGGAACTATAATTGCAGTGACTAATATTTCCAGCATTGTTGTGATGGATCCACACTTCTTGAAGGGGTACTTCAAAGACTTTTAGCTTTAAGAAAGTAAATCTTGTTTTGGACAATATGCAGGCATCCTTGCTGGATGTTGGTATGAAGGGGGGTAATATTCCTAAAGCCTTATTGGTGCCCCTAATCTTTTTTCTAGACTGTTTTTTGAAATGGTTTGCAATAAAATTATAGAAAAGCCTGGTGTGTTAACACAGTAGTGTTTTTAATGAAAAAAAAGTGCTAACTGAACAAGCAGGTATGGTTGAAGCTAAAGAGTTTCCAGGGAGGACTGTTGTTCAAGCTGTCTTGAAGAGTAAGTTTGAAGATGAATGTGTTTAATCATGAAAGCCATGGTTCATTATACTGTGCACAGCCTTTCTGTCAGCACCTTACTGGAAGCAAAATAGGACAGGTTTAGATTTAAAGGGGTCACTGGTAACATGCCGACTTATGCCTCCCAGCAAAAGGGTAAAAAGGAAAATGTAATGTTTTGATACCGAATGAGCCAGTTTTCCTTGCTTACATGTCCTAAAAAAATGTCTTAACAAATATTTTGATTAAAGTGAAAGGAGAAGTCTGAAGTGGTGAACAAATAAAGAAACTCTGATTTCATAGCTGATCTTGTAGTGTAACTTGTGTTGCTGGCTCTTGCTGGTTGCTCTCCTGCTCTTCATGCCTCCCTCCTTGCTCTCCTAGCCATCCATGTCCCTTACAGACACACTGCTAACATGTTGTCTCCTTATCACCACAACCAAAGCACAGTTCTCCAGCACAAGGCCTTCAGATTCCTTCTTCCACTTCTCTGAATGGTCTGCTTGCTTTGCCTTACAGTAACTGTTGGGTTCAGATACTGTTGCCTGATTTGGCTGCCCTATTGCAATGCCCAGCTGGGGAGTGCTACCCTGGGCTTGTGCACTGCTGTGCCTGGGGTTGCTCTGTGGTCCAGCTGGGTTGCCTTCATAACAAGCACAGCACGTGCAACATTCATGGGCTTTAGACCTCTCCATCAACGTCTTCCATTTCTCTTCCCTTTTCTCTATCAGATAGCAACAGACACCATCTCTTCATGAGGGCTTCCCTGTCATCTGGTATAATTGTCGGCGAGGGAGATGTAGGGTCCTGACACTGCTTTATGTCCCAGCCATCAGGTTTCTCTATATATGGACCCGAGGGGAACTGGGTTGATGGATTTCCTGGTCTGCTACAATTTCCCTTTCATAAATTTTCTCCCTATAATGAGGTAGGTGGTAAACAGGACTACCAACAACCCCAAACAAATGTCAGCCAGCAGATGCCTGTACTGAAAAACAGATACAATTACACAGACCTTCCATAAAGGCTTCCCTTAAGGATGTGCTTTCTTTTCTTCGGACATGTTCAACTGTTGGTTTGAGTATTTTAGAAAGTCCTAAGATAACCATATTGGCCAATGTCTTTAGGAGTGGAGCAGAGGATATTTCTAGACCAAGAGAAAGCACCCAAGAGAAAAAGTCATCAAAAAAGAAGCATTTGATGCTCAAAAATATATTTTTTTCATACAGTTTCCAAGACTGTCAGTAATTTTTGAAAATCAGTAGCAAATTGCATTTCATGTTTGTCCATGAATTATGTGAGTACATTACAGGAAATGTGGCTTCTTACACAGTAAATATTCAAGCTCCATCTGTCTGTAACTTCCAGAAAAATGAGTACTTTATGACTCTTTGTAAATACCTCCAAGGGACATGCTACAAGGTGAGAGTAAAGTGTACAGATGTATAAAACCAGGTAAGAATAAGCTATTAACAACTAAACTTTGGCTAAAAATCCAAAGACTTTTCTTGAACATAACCCCAGAGAAGTTCTGTAACAGTCAGAGCAGTGAGGAGAGAAATAAAATAACGAACCTCCTTTAGGTGATATTCAATAATAAATTTATGAAGGGAACTATTTTATGTGGTGCATTCAATAGCCTAAATGCAATTATTCAAGAGGTCTTCTTCAAGCCTTGCTGCTGCACAGCATTCTGTGAATACCAAGTTAATTGGGAAACCTTCTTGTTCTATGCAGTTTACCTCCAGAAGCAAACAAGAAAATATGAACTGTTAGAAAATAAAGGTAAACCATGCTATGAGGAGCTTATAAGGGAATTGCTGCACTTTGTGAAGCTGAAAATTGAAGGATGCAAATATCTTGGATCTGTCTGGAAGCCTGGAGGACCATCATCCTTCCAAGAGTTGCTAGTGGCAGAAGAGCCAGAGATGGTTGTCCCATCACGTTTTCAACAGAAGACTTTTATATATTATTTTATTGTTACTTTTTTCCCCCACCAAATTCCAACTATGCAAGGGATACTCAAATATGCAAATGCCTGTATTGTTTTAATAGCACAAGAGAGTCTTCATTTTAATGCTGTGCACTGAAATGTTTCCACAATGTCAGAAGGTTGGTGATTTATGTTGTATTTGGAGAAAGGTTGGACTGCTTCATACAGGCACTATGGCTCATAATTTACACGCTACTAAAACTGTTAGCTTTGAGCAAGCTGTTAATTTAAGAAGACTCATATGACAGTTAAAAAAACAGACAACCAGAAACTAGTCAAAATCTACAAATCTTGTTAGGAAATAAGATATGTTCAACAGAAAAGGAAGCATGAGGGACTGTAATTAAAGTAAATGAAATATAAATTCTTAATGTCAGACAGAGAAAAAAGATGACATTATTTCTCAAAGTGTTTGTCGTAGTTTTACTCCTCACATAACTTGATATTGTGGACCTACCTGAACCAGAAAAAGTCCAGTAAGCTGAACTGAAACCACTGTCTGAAGTAAGGAGGTGCTTAACTACTGACCCATAAGGCCTGATGGATTCAGTGAAGTGTTACATGGACTCATGTTCATGTCTATCTAGAGCAGTGGATACCACCGGGACCTGTAATGTTATCTTCAAAACATTCACTTTTTCCAGTTTTTGTTTGTTGTTGTTGTTTGTTTGTTTTTGTTTGTTTCTGGTTCATTTTGTATTAAACTCTACAAAAATGTCAAATGTTCTGTAAACAGCGGAGGAAGAAGGAAAGGAGCTGATACTGCTGATGACAATTTGCTCTGTGCATCACCTGCCCTAGAGTGAATAAAATATCCAAAGGTGTTTAAAATGTGATTTTGAATTTCTGTCCCTGTATCATGGAATAAATACAAGGAAGATTTCAATGGGACTTCACTGTGTGTGTCAAATTATTGCCTCCCATACTCACTGTACAAACTGGCAACATGATGCCTTAACACAGAGGACAGGCTGAGAGAACTGGGCCTGTTTAGCCTGGAAAAGAGAAGACTGAGGGGAGACCTCATCAATGTATGTAAATATCTGAGGGGAGGGTGTCGAGAGGATGGAGATGGTCTCTTTTCAGTTGTGCCCAGCAACAGGATGAGAGGCAAGGGGCACAAACTGAAGCACAGGAGGTTCTGGCTGAATATGAGGAGGCATTTCTTTACTGTGAGGATGATAGAACACTGGGACGGGTTGCCCAGAGAGGTTGTGGAGTCTCCTTCTCTGGAGATATTCAAAACCCGCCTGGATGCCATCCTGTGCAATGTGCTTTAGGTGATCCTGCTTGGCAGAGGGGTTGGACTAGATGATCTCCAGAGGTCCCTGCCAACCTCAGTCATTCTGTGATTCTGTGACAGAGATGTTTTTTTGCAAACAGACGGTTCTTTAAGGATCAGGACTTGCATACTAAATGAGGGATGCAAGGGAATGAAAAGTCATCAATATATCCTCATTAAAGGATTTAAATCAGGAGTCTAATTTGATGTATAGTCATGGGACAGAAGGAAAGACCTTTATGGAGGCTAATCAGAAAACCTTAGTTAAATGGTTGGAATGTTAACTGTGCTATTAAATGAGACATGATCACTGGTAGGTGAAGTTCAACTCATAACTCTAAAGAAGTGTAAACATCATGATACCTGTGTGTTACTTCACAGGGTGTGGAACCCTGCCACAGTAAGGCTTTTAAGCAATTCTGTCTGCACTTTGTGGAATCAACAGCATGTTTTTTTTTTTTTTTTTGCAATATAATACCCTGATATATATTCAGGATAAATTATTTTAGATGGAAATGAGTCATTCTTCTTCAGTGAAATGCCTTTTTAAAATTGCTCCAAAAGAAATAATAGGGAGTCAGTTTTATGGTGATGAAAATAACACCCTGAGAGAAAGACTGGTGAGGGTAAAAGCTCTGCTGGCTATGACATTCTTGAAATGAAGAGAAGATTTACTGACACGTCACTCTGAATCTGGAAGTAGTGGGTTTTAGCGTGAAAGCAAGAAATCTGAGGGCAGCTATGCTTCTGGTGGTAGATTTTTTAATGATTATTTTTAACAGCTCTCAGTCACCAGGGCACTGTTGTGGTTAAAAAATTAAATTTATTCTAGATGGCAATAGGAGAGGCAGATGTGCAGACTCACAGGAAGAAAAGAGAATTAACCCTTCAGAAGTCATTAGAAGTTGCCAAGTAAATTGACAGCTCACCCCATCTCCCTTCAGACTGAAGCTGATGGACGGCGCTCTGACAATGTAGGTCTGTCAGACAACACAAAATAGAAGAAAAATGACCCAAGGTAAAAAAAAAAAAAAAAAGAGAGAGCTCAGAGCCAGCATGTATTTGCCATGTGTATCTCCAGGATTAGTTTAGCATTTTGGGGATAGAGAGGAGAGATTGGAAAGGCAAGAAGGTAATATCAGCAATGGATTATATTATTTGGCTGGACTTTGCAAATGACAGCAGTGTGCACAGCGTGGACCGGGGGATTGAAGCAGTGCCCTTCATTCAAATGAATTAGGCCTAGAGCAAAAGGTTATGCTGCAACAGAAGACGAACTAGCAGCCTGAAAGCAAACGCAACATTTGTGGATTTTGAGTTGGATAAAGAAAGGTGATCAGGCAAAAGTTGTCCTAGAAACAGTGATATTAACACTACAAAGAAGATAAACAGTTAAAAGCCAGGGTGCACAGTGTTGCTTTTATAATAGAGGATGTGATTACACAGGTAAATACCAGCTGGGAAAAAGTCCATTCCGTAACAGTGCAAGGAAAAAGGGTAGGCTAGATAAAAAAGGGTAGGTTAGATAAAAGGGATGTTTAGCTTTATCTACAGTGCTGCCACTTCCAAGTCTTTATAGTGACTGAGGGAGATACTGAGGACACTCCAGTAAACAGAACGTGAACCTGTATAAAGTATGGTTGAAAAGCTCAATTACCCAAGGTAAGACCTCCAGGAATGCTTCCATTGTCCTAGAGCAATACAAGCCATTGTGTATAATTAAAATACCTCAATTACAAAATCTGTAAATGTTTGCTTCAGCAGAAATTGTTTAAGCTCTTATTAGAGACAGCAGAGATTTTGAGTTTAATTTGGCAACTCACAAATATGCATCTAATACCCTTCCCTCCCTGGTGAGACATGGATTTCTTAGGGGCCATGTTTCAAAGCTGCAGACCCCATGTAAACGTCTCCTATACCTAAAGTAGATATACACTAGGGAGGATATGTTTGCCTAATCATAAATGTTTAATGCTATTGTAGGTGCAATGTTTTATTTTGCCTGGCCTCCAGCAGCTGTAAGGGCAAGGTATGGACTTCTGGAGGGTTCTGTGTCATATCTATCAGCCCTTTGTGGAGGTTTTTTTTGTTATTGCTAAAGAACCTCAAATGGCACTACATTCCTATGTTTAGCAAAATTAATTCTGCCTCCAGCATCTGGTAATGGTAGGGTGGAAAGACCTTTGGATAAAACATGGATTTTGATTTCCCCAGCTAACTCACAGACACCTGAAAAACCTCAGGCACTTAGGACTACATGATAAAATATTTTATCCCTGTATATCAGTCAATGCCAGTATTCTGCTTAAAATCAGTAGGACAGAGACTTTTATTATTTTTCTGTAACATTGTAAATAAAAATATTACGTGGGATTTGCCTCCAGGGCCTTCTGGCTGGCTGACACAGCACGTCGGCTGCATGGAGGGAAGAATCGTGTCCTTCAGCTGCACCAGGGCTAGATCCACCTCATCAGAGGGACTGGGCTGGCACTGCTGCACATCCTACAAAGTCCTGTTAACGCCAGCTGGAGGAGTTCTGCACTGTGAATGTGCTCTTGCTGAAATCACAGCAGTGCCCTAAATGCTGCTCTCCTCATGAGTCCAGATTTTTCAGGCTGATTCAGTAATGGGGCAAGCAAAGCTTAAGGTGTTAAAAATCATTTCATGTGTGGTGAAAGGGATTTGCATTGCTCATATAACATTCCTGCAGTTTATTTCAATTAAAAATCCAGGTGTTACAAATTACATACATAAAGAATTTTGCACAGTGAAGAAGTGATATTTATTCTTAAGTAAACTAACTCCTTTTAATAAAGAGCCGATATTGGCTTGTCAGACTACAGATCCAATGTTAGTTATAATTTGTAAATCGCTAGCCATTCTGTTTTACTGTAACAATTTTGGAACTATTGTGATAAAAGTAGCCTGAAAAAAAATCAAACCAAGCAACCAACCAAACAAAAAACAAAGAAATTACTGTCTTCATTCCCCAAAATGCCTGAAGACACTCGTACATCTCAATCATAAATATGACTATGCAGGAAACAAGGCAATGGGAACAGAGCAAGAGAAGCTCATGGAGCTCGAATCCACAGTATAAAATATTAGAAGTATTTCCAGTTTCAGGTGAGCTGCCTGGGCCTCTGCACGTTCTTGCCTGTGTTGGTTCCAAAAAAGATCCTTTTAATCTAAAATCAGGCCTCAGTGACATGAGTTAGCAACTAAGCAAATTGTATGTGTTTTCATTCCCAGAGATGAAGCTTAACCAGAGTTCTCTGTTACATGAACTGCGCTTGTGGACAAATTTAATTCAAGTGGTTTAATGGAGGGAGAACGACTTTCACATTGTCTTTTTTTTTTTTTTTTTTTTTTTTGTGCTCTCAGCTCTGTAAGACAACTGCAGTTCAGATCTTAAACGTGTATTTTTTTCTGCTCTCAAAATGCCAGTCAGACCTCTGCCAATAGGATCTGGCCCAGAGAGTGAGCCCAGCTGCACAATCGGCCTTTCCAGTCCATTATTGTATTTCAAATTACTTGGATCATAGGGGAGACATTTTAAACTTCTATGTATTTCCTACTAATTTTTCAATATTTTTAAGGTACCACTTGCCATCTGCCTAGTGTGAGTAATAGCCAGTGTGTTCTGGCAGTGATGCCAGAGCTCACCTTTCAATTTAACTGCTGCAGAGGAGAGCAAAACGGAAGCAGACAGATTTAAACGCTACCAACAATTTTTAATTTCTCTTTTGACGTAGACTTGCTATGATTCATGTGAATAACTGTATGTTCTTGGTCTGGCAGTTTGAAGGCTTATTTTATTTGTCAGAAGAACACAGTACATAAGGAGTCTGCCTGTGTTTTTCACTCTGGCTAGTTTTGCCCCAAGAACACAGCAGCTTGGTGCTACGGCAGTAGAAAACTCTTTAGCATTTTACAGTTAATGAATTAGTATGTGACTAATTGCCTGCTGTGCAATTATTCCATTTAGTTCACCTCTACTTATGATAATTGATTATAAGAGGTGAACTATGTGGCACATCTAGGCTGTTCTTGGGACCTGCACTGAGATTCCTTTTTATTTTATGTAGGTAGTAGTGGAGGGTCCAGGTGAATTTCAGTCTGGTACCAAAATTCTGTGCACTTCAGTGATTGTTAGAATACACATTTTCTTCTGAGTTTCTTTATTCACCTATTACTGTGCTCTTGAGTTATTCTGGTCTGCACTTTCAGAAAGGAAAGAATTCACATTCCCTGCAAAAGATATTGTGAGCAGAAGCCTAGGGGGATTAGAACTTGCTAGTATTGATACAAGGAGATGCTGACATAAACAGGAATGAAAATAAGGTCTCCTGTGTCTCTAAACATGAGCATGATTTATTCCATATTGTTCTCACTGTACAATAAATCAAAGAAAAATTGTCACCAGAAGATGATTCCTGCTTGAAACTGAAGTCAGAATTTTCAAGCACTTGACAGTATTCCCCTAAATGACAAATGAGGAATCCTGAAAAACTGAAGCCCTCAAATCTTCCTTTGTAAGGAAAAACATTGTGTTTACCCTCTTTCTTATCCTCCCTGATTATCCTCCACAACTTCTCAAATAGAACAGCTACTTCCTCTGAGACTGTTTTAGCCAGTTCTAAGTATCTTAGACTGTTATTTATCAGTAATATTCTTCCTCTACTACGTTGAGTCTAAGCTGCAGATATAGATGGAAAAATGACTGAAAACATTACTTGCATTTTATGATATCCTCCCTATATATATATATACACACACTATATATATATGACATATATATATACACTATATATATATATTATTTTCTCTCTCTCTCTTTATATATTTGTCAGGACACAGACGAGGTACAACTCTAATAATGACTGGTGATGTGGAAAATGTAGGTTCTGCATTCATGTGGTTACTTTTCTGCCACCTGGCCTGGGTAATACTGCAGCAGGCAGTACTGGTGTAGGATCTATACCTCCACACCCCTTTCCTTTCTTCCTTCCACTTACAACCAACCAACCAACCAACCAAACAAACAAACAAACAAAGTCAGGAGCATATCACAGTTTTGCACTGTAAAGATAATAGTGTTTTTCAACTGCCAGCTGGATCCTTTTCTGAATTGGGAAGTCTTTAACGTAATTGCCTGAAACACCCTAATCTAACTGTGAATTCCTTATTGACATTGTAAGAAGGTAATTAGAAAGCAGTTTGTTTTTATTTATTTAATTTGCTGTATTTTCTTTGCCCTGGTCCAATAAGATTATGTCCAATTGAAATACAATTACTTCTAGAATTCCACAGACAAACAACAGCACAGGGGAGCACTTTTCATACCAGGGAAACCCTTTCTCTCCCATTTTCCCTCCTTGCCCCCCCCCGCCTGTCAGTGTAATGTTTTTGGGAGGATTTGTTCTTTTTTATTTATTTTATTTTTATTATTATTATTATTTTTAAGCAGATAAATCTGCAAGCAACATCAGCTGAAGTAGGTGCAGGTGTCATCAAAGGGGTCCTTCAACTTTCCTCAGAGGGTTCTCATTGAGGTAGGGGAGTTCTCCTTCGATCATCTTGATGGCCATTATCCTCAGCAACCAGATATCCACTTTGGGCCCGTAGGCTTTCTGTGCCACCATTTCAGGCGCCATCCAGTACGGGGTCCCCACCACGGTGTTGCGCTTGCTCTGCTCAGGAGTGATCTGGGCACAGAAGCCAAAGTCAGCTGGAAAAGCAAAAGAGGAGGGAAGAAACATAGTTAAAAATCAGCAGGTTTCTCCAAAAACAACACGTACTGATGCCAGAGCTGTGGTACAAGCTAGCCTGTTGCCTTGCCTGGTACATTGCTGTTGCAAAGGAGGGGTGGTTTTGTGTTTAATAAGGTGTTCAGGAGTAAGCCTCTAAATCTGACTCACCGAGGCCATGAAGATCACAGAGCCAGAGCTGCTGACTTGTCTATGTAAAGGATGGTGATCAGTAAAGAGCTGTATATGGATGCTGTGAAACTTGACAGTGCAGCATTTTGCAGCTGTAACACCCTGTGTAGCACATGGTCTCAAGCCTGTTCCTGGGTATGTGAAAACAGAAACCAACTCCCAGTCAGTCCTCCCTCCATCCACACCCACCAGTAATATCTGGCCATATTTTCAGTCCCAGAGATATTGTTTCCCAAGAAGATGTACCATCTCTCAAACAGGATTTGCTTTCTAGAGCAAATACTGTGTTCAGAATAATTTTAAGTACCTAATTTGATACTTAGTATTTTCTTTGAGAAGACAGAAAGACGGAAAACCTTCCTGTGAAAATTGCTTGGGCCTGTCTTATTTGCATTTGACTTTCCAAAAGATCATAGAATCATAGAAAAATTAAGGTTGGAAAAGACCTTCAAGATCATCTGGCCCAACCATCCCCCTACCACCAATGTCACCCACTAAACCATGTCCCTACGCACCAGGTCCAACCTTTCCTTGAACACCCCCAGGGATGGTGACTCCACCACCTCCCTGGGCAATCCGTCCCAATGCCTGACTACTCTTTCTGAGAAGAAATGTCTCCTAATTGTTTTAATTGTTGAAGAGTAGGGGCATGACGTTTCCATTTTTCCACTCACCAGTCATATCGCCTGAATGCCAGGACTTTTCAACTATGATGGCTTGGCTACTCCATCAGCCAGATCCCTCAGGACCCTGAGATGCATGTCATCAGGCCCCATAGACTTGTACTTGTTTAGATTCATCAGGTGGTGTCGAACCTGCTCTTCACTTACAGTGGGTGGGACTTTGATCCCCCAGCCTCCACCTACGGGTTCAGGGAAATGAAAGACTTGGGAAGCTCATCCACCAGTGCAGACAGAGGCAAAGAAGTTGCTGAGTACCTCAGCCTTCTCCATGTCTGTCGTTACCAATTACTCGGCTATAGAAACTCACTCCTAATAAAAGAAATTAGCCACCTATAATCGCTTACACACTACTATTTTCATCTCTCAGTCTATTTTAAGTGTTAAAGGTGCATGGTGGTCCTCAGAGACTCCTCCTGTCACCCAGCGCAGCAGCTCAAAGGGAGCTGGGTCCTCTCTTGTGCTCTTCCTCGAGGCTCTGTGCAGAAGGGATGCCACCTCTCACACAAGGGCTGGGGGATGGGAAAGAAGCACTCGCACAACCCCTGAGAATTGGCAAGAGTTCTTTATTGCCGGGTGTTTGGTGGCTCCAAGCTAATGCTTGGGATGGAGCCCGAGCGACGATGAGTAGGGAGCTTGCCGGGCCCTTCTGCGAAGCTGTTGGTGTTCTCTGATGCACAGAGTAAAAAACTGCCGGGGTAGTCCCAGGTCTGATGCGGCCAAGGTGGATCCACTTCCATGGGTTCCTCCGCCTCTTCTTGTGGACCCACCTCCATGGGCTCCACGGTGTTAGGCAGGAGGACAAGCCAGTCCTTGCCCGGGACTGCCCACACAGGATGCCTTCCATCAGGAGTATTTTCTGGCCAGGGTGCAGAACCAGGGGGTCGCCCAGTTCCATGGCTTGGTCCCATGCCACTCTCTGCTTGATTTTCATGCATGGATTTGAAGCTGCCATCTTTTTTACGGCCACGGCTGGGTCCCATGTTGTATTCTGGCCAATAGGCATGTCTCTGCTCCCCACAGCTCTCTGCCTCACGCTCCCGCCTTTGCTCCACACCACCACTGCACCACTGGTTAGGCCCAGGCCCCCTGCTGCTGTATGTCTGAGGGGCCAGCCTGTTCCCCGCGTCGCTGCGGTACCAATGATAACGCTGATATGTGTCTGTGGGCCGGGCACCAGTGGTCCCTCGGGCACTGATGTCTTTTGTGCCGGAGGTGTTTTCCCTCTGCCCACGACACATCTTCCTCTCATTAGCTGCCATCCTTCTCGGTGCTTCCTCAGACCGCTTTGCTGTCCTCACACCGAGGAGGGCTGCCACTCGCCTTGCTCCTTCTCTAGCCTTCTTCCTGCCGCTTACGCTGGCTCTCAGAGGACCGAGTAGCTGAGCAAGTGGCGTGCCAGTGGCAGGGGGGCCTGTTTTATAGGGCCCGGGGCAAAGGCGGGGCAGTGGTGGCCACTGTGACCTCAGCAAGGCTCTGTGATGGAGTGGCCCGTGCGAGGTCAAAGGCGGCTGTGTTGGGAGAGGCCTGGAAGATGCCCTCACGTGGAGGAAGGAGGAGGGTTGGGGGGGCTGAGAGTCCCCTTTTATGGGGCTGGCTCCCCCAGGCCATTTGGCTTGCCAGAGAGAAAGGCTGCCCCATGCAATCCCGCCTCAACCCATTTTTCTCCAGATCTCCAAGGGATCTGGATCTCATTAACAAAAGAAAACACCACCAACGAAACCAAACCAGACCAATTCAAAAGTCTAAAGCAGTCAAAACTGAAGTACACATTGTGACTGTTCATACCTTGCAAAAGTTTTTACTGCACATTTGTTAAAATTCTGAAACATGCACATGGTGTGGGGGGAATAGAAATTACATCCAGACCCTGAGTCTGGAAATTTGTGCCTGAACAGGGAATAGCAAGGGATGTGTTTAATCAACAGGCTCCAGCACTCTCTTCTTATAAAAAAGACAGCACTTACTTAAACTTGATAACTCCTTACAAATAACAAGTGAGGAATAAAGATAGGACATCAGCATTCCTCAAAAGGGAGAAGAAACATGAAATGGAGTTAGAATTAAACATTTCCTTTACACACACACATGCACTGTGTATTGTAGAGTACAATGTGAGTGCATGTCTAGTGTTCCCTACCTGCATTCCCAGTTGGATTACTGGTGTCTTATCTCTATGCCCTGCAGTACACCCTTTTATAAACCATATGCTTGATTCACCGGGGGTGGGGTGGGGGTTAGGAGCTTCAGCTGAGAGTAAGGTCCTCTGGTGGGAGTCGTTAGATATTCTTCAACCTCTAAGTAACACAGAAGCATTGAAATGAGTAAGAGGAAGGAGACTGAAGTGCTAAAAGGGGGAAAATTTTGTTTAAAAAGGCTTTGGCAAAGCCAGGAACAGCAGTCAGGGTGTCTGATCAGCACCCTTGTGCCCTCAGCAGGAGAGATCAAGCAAGCGAGGTTGGTCTTGTGTCCTAGCCTGCAAGGGCAACAAGAGCCACCGTGAAACACCCAACTGGATTTTATTTTAAAAGTTTAAACAAGACAGCAGGACGTGCAGCTACCCTACAGCTGGGATGTATTGGCTAGACAAGGCATGTGCATGTACACAGCGATGTTCTCTCTAACGGAAGAGCATGCATCTCAAGCAGTTTTCCCAAAACAAAGCTTCTGATCAGCCTGGAGAAATACACACTTTCAGCCCACATGCAACACTTAAATGTCCTTTTCTGCTTTTCTCATTTTCCACAGATAATTTCTGTTCTTTCCAAGAAGAGAGTGCCTGCCCAGCACCACTTTCTCTGCAAAAACACACCCCTTCCACAAAATTTCACAAGCAGACTTTGTCCTTTCGATGAGGTAGCGCTTTACAACCGTGCTTATAACATGGAACACAGCACCATATAAATTCAGCATCACAGTGGATGCTGCAGCATGAAAAGTACTTTTTTTTTTAACTAAGACATCAGAGGAAAATGTTAAGGAAACAGTTGATAGGCTTTTGATATACATGCAGAGCAAGCAAGTGTCCATATACTCTCTCTGATTCCCAGAAGAGATTCTGGGTCACATCCCTCCATTCCATCTTCAGAAAATGAGCTGCCAAGATTAAAGCCTGAAGCTCACCTATCTAGGCACTGTTTACCCTACAAAAAGCCAAACCTGTAGTTAATCTAGACTGCTTGTTTCTGATGAGTGCAGCAGGCTGGAAACCCTGCTGCAGCTCCACTGGAACTAGCTTTAGCATAAGGTGAATGATTCAGGCTTGACGCAATGCATCATAAAGATCTGTGACCTTCATGGGAAGAGTAGTAGTACTTTTTTCTTACTATTTTGTGTATCTTCAGTTCTGGAAGTACTTCTGCTCAACCTCTAGAAATCTGTGGCAGCTCTGTAAAATTTGTGGTGACCAGACTTCAGAGTAAGTTTGGAGCATTAGGTTCATACGGCAAACTATAAATTAACAGCCTTTTTTCTATATTTTCCAATTTCAGCATTCACATAGCTGTAAAGAGATCTTTAGGGTGAGAAACATTTTCTCCAAAAGCAGCAGGAGTCTGGAGTGAGCTTGTGAATTCCTAAGCAGATTTGGGCTTGCTCTGGCAAAAGGGAGGAAAAAAAGAAATGGAAAAGAAAAAAAAAGATCAAATTTCTTATATATTGATTTTCACAGGTCAGCTGCAGCCAGCAGATGTTTAGTAGGATGACACTCTACTCGGTTTGAGAAACAGGAGGAAGTGTAACAGCTGTTCCAAAGCAAACAGGCAAATATGTGATAGGGTCTGTTCACTAACTGTGTGTACTGTCTTTTCCTTCCACATTACTGGCCTCATGTATAGCAATCACTCTAGCAATGAATAATGTTTCTGGCCTTAGGAGACATTTCATTAAAGGCCTAGAATAGCCTGTGCAGGCTGCACTTCCTCTAAAAGACATTTAAATAACACTGATTTTGAATGCAAGACAAAAGTTTATATCTAAGTAAAAACTTGTCTGACCTGTGGATTTTCTTCTTTCTTTCTTTCTTTCTTTCTTTCTTTCTTTCTTTCTTTCTTTCTTTCTTTCTTTCTTTCTTTCTTTCTTTCTTTCTTTCTTTCTTTCTTTCTTTCTTTCTTTCTTTCTTTCTTATCTCCTTCCAAGACATAAATAATATTAGATATAATATTCATCTCCTCCCAAGATATAAGTAATATTATAAACATAACAATGTAAACTCACTGAGTTTCGTATTTTGTTAGTGAGAAGACTTGAGAAATGGAAAGACAAATATCCTGATGAGAGCAGTCCTCTTTTGGGTGTGCAAAAAAATGGCCTATGTTTGTTATGTTAGAGTATGGACACGTATGGCGGACATCATTTCATTTACAAAGTTAAGTCTGGGGAAAGCTTAGAAGACTGGTATTCTTTTCCCATGCTCTGGGCAAAGCTTTTAGTGTAGATGTAAGCAGCTTATGCAGTGCACTATACACAGCATATTTCAGTTCATCTCGGCATATCTCCATTTATTAAAAGAAACATTAAAGCAACGTTCATGAGCTTCAGAAGACACCATTTCCTAATGGGACGGAGCAAGCCCCTGAGAAAATGCCGTTCCATTTAAGTACAGTCAGCAAAATATTTTGGATGGACACATTAAACACTTTCTTTGTGTTTGGAAGAAACTTTTACTTTGAAGAAAGTAAAACTGCTTGTTGCATGGGAATTAAATGAACTGCTTGGAAAGTCGGAGGTCTAAAGAAATAGTTTCTTCTGGAAGATCAAGTTGAGGATGTTTTCTTCTGTCAGACTGCATTTTCTTCTTTTTCACTATTATAGTCAATGAACCTACACTGATTCAAACCCCAGGGTGCATTTCAGTTGCCTAAACATCTGTGACAAGTGCAATACGAGATACCTTGTTTACCTTCCCATTGCCATTCTTAGGTCAGGCATGGTCTTTTATCAGATATGTCTGTCAACAAATATGTCATACCCATGAAGACATCTCAGGTACTCCAGTGTTTTGCAAATGACTGTATAAGTTAATATGACTGAACCAAGCTCCTGATGACATAATTATCAGTACTTTGGTTTCTCTACAGGAAACACTTTGACTGATATATCCTAGAATTACGTTTCTTCTGTTATGGTTATAAAGACTGGTGACTCACCTTCACAGCTAGATATGACTTACACAGTTAGATCTCTCTCCTAGTTGTCAAATTCTGAGTTCCCCTGTGGCAGTAAAAATCATGTTTATTAATCCTTTTACTGATGATTTTGATGTTATAGAGCAACATTTTATCCCACTACCCTAATCTTGAAAATATATTTTTATATATATATGTTTATACGTCCAATATCCCAGACCTTTTTCCATTTAACAATGTCATCTAACTTTCTCATCAGGAAATTTCATGGGCATGATTTTTATGACAAGGTGAAGATATTAAATATTATATCCAAGAATATTCTTCTGGGGACTTACTTCATCATAACATCTTCAGTCATCTTCTGTCTCTTCTTCAGAAGTAATAGTAAACTTCATTTTTTTTCCAACTTAAATATATTTTTTTCCTATTTATAGTCTATCAAGTACTTATCTGAAATTCTGGATAAATCATACCTACAATATTTCTTTTGTCTAGAGTATCATTTATCTAAACAAGTATTGTCAGATTATTCTGGTTGTGTACTTCTAGCAATATCATATGCTATAATGGTCTATGTGCTAAATTTTTTTGTTGGATAACAACACTTTCTCATCTTTCCTTCTCATCCCCAAAACTATTTCAAAATAGGTGTCTTACAGCAATAGGTCTTTTCCCCACACTTTCCCCTCATTATTGTTACACACAGGTACAATAGTTGCTATTCTCTCTTAATCTACTATTAGTAGGTTTTAAACAGAACTGGTTTCAACATATGTTCTTCTTGCCACGATTCATTTTGATTCAAACTTCCTGATGGTTACAACACCACAGAGAACTTACCTCTGCTGTTCATCCAGCTGAAGAGCCAAAGATGGTGTGTACTTTGCCCAAGTCTAAGTCGGCAATACGTGTGTTCATACCTTCCTGTTGTCTCATCTACCAGTAAAATATGAGTCTGCAGACCAGCTGACCAAGCAATTATTTTTTCAACAAATTTGTAAAGTGGAGCTATATAGCTCTGGCTTAAAAGACTAGCTGACTTTAAGAAATATGAGTTAATGTATTTTTTTAAAATTATCAATAATCAAAGTATTTCTCTTTTATTTTTAGCTATTGAAGTTGAAGTATATTTGCCTTTATTCTCATTCCAAGAGAACCTGTGTTGCAGTCTTTTTGTCAAAATCAAGTAACTTCACATCCTTAGTTAGAAATAATGATCATTTTCACAGTATTTGGATGCTTCAGAGTTGAGAGATGAGCTGGCAAACTAAATTTTTATTAAAATTAATAGAAAATATACTGCCAGTTGTATAATAGAGTATGACAAATCAGTGATGCCTAACTGAAAGTGTCATGAAATTTGGAAGATATTTTTTCATATAGCTAAATTTTAAGGTAAGAGTTACTGTTAAAAGCAAGAAGTTGTCTTTTAAAAATTTAAAGTTGTGTCCAGCTGAGGGAAAATTAGCTAAAGAGAAATGTGCAAATAACAAAAGATCTGTTGTTTGTACAACAAACAAAGAGCTTTTGGAACAATTTATGAGAGATGTAAAGAATACATCTCTCAATCTCATGTTAGTAGATGATCAGTGCGTCAAAGAAAATAAAGCTGAAAAAGGAAAAAAAGATAGTTTTCCTGGTGTCCTTATTCCTTCCTAAGGAGTTCATAAATGCTTCCATTCCCTGCAGATATGTCAGAGGAACTGTTTCATATCAAAGTGCTGGCTGAACTTACAGAGAAAATAGGCAAAATAAACAGGAGCTAATGACCATCACTAGATGTAATGTGTCCAATGGATCTATAAGAATGCTAAAATGAAATATCTGAATTATTTAACTATGGTGTTCAACTGTTAGGTTAAAGCAGTTTTGATACCGTAAATCTAGAAAGTGGCTGATGATCCACCACAGTTTAAGACTTTACTGTGAACGCCCAGAGAACTATCAAATAAAAAATAGGATTAGCAGATGTCCTGGTTTCAGTTAGAATAGAGTTAATCTTCTCTTAGTAGCTGGTAGGGTGCTATGTTTTGGATTAGGATGAGAAGAGTGCTGATAACATGCTGATGTTTTAATTGTTGCAGAGCAGCGCTTACACCAAGCCAAGGACTTTTCAGCTTCTTGCTCTGTCCTGCCAGCAGGCAGGCTAGGAGTGCAGCAGGAGCTGGGAGGGGACAGACCCAGGACAGCTGACCCAAACTGGCCAAAGGGGTATTCCATACCATCTGACTTCATGCTAAACAATATATAGGGGTGGCTAGCCAGGGTGGGAGGGCATGTTGCTTGGGGATAGGCTGGGCATCGGTCAGCAGGTGGTGAGCAATTGCAATTGTGCATCACTTGTTTCGTACACATCATTAATAGTATTATTATTGTTATTATTATTATTGTTATTATTATTTTCCTGTTTTAATAAACTGTCTTTGTCTCAACTCACAGGCTTCACTTTCCCGTTTCTCTCCCCCATCCCAGAAAGGAAGGGGGAGGGTGAGCGAACGGCTGTGTGGTGTTTAGCTGCTGACCGGGTTAAACCACAACAGCAGACATGAATAAATACAGAACGCCGAGGAAGAGGGAATTCCAGTTTTGTAAGAAGGTGTATGTATGTCCTCACTTTTTTGTTAGACTTCTTTGGAGAAGTCAGCATGCATTATGTACAAGGAGGTTTATTTGAAGTGGTCCATTTCAGAAGGTAATCAATAGCAACTCTCAGCAAAGGTTCTCCAAGTTGTCAGTTTTCTGTAGGAAGAAAAAAGACGTCATTCACATAGCATATAATGGTTTAAAAGGTTTAAAATCCAGGATTCAAATAGACTCAGCAGAGTTCTCAGTGAGCATTGAAACCTGTATCTATTGATAAATAATGTAGAGAAGACGGTTTAAACTGAACGTTTGTTGGTTATACTGGAGAAAGAAAGGTGAGGCCCAACTATAATAACAGTGGAAGAACGTCACAATACTGAATAACCATGAGATGCAATGGCAGATGAAATGCAATGCAGATGAAGGGAAAGTGATAAAGGGAAATTGTACTAACTTCACACATACAGTGTCAAATGCCAAGTTAAATATTGCCAAACCAGAGTGAGACTTTAATATATATACTCCCATGAAAACATTATTTCATACCTCAACAATGGTCTAAAAAGCACAGGATATCAAGAGTTATTAAAATTAAGAATAGAAATCTTATGTCGTTGCTTAACAATATGATACACCTACAACCTCAGAACTATTGGAACCTTCATCCTTTCAGCTTCAGGAAAGATGAAGTAGAATGGAACCGAAAGGAGAGAGTAATGTTTCAGAGTCAGGAATGACTTCTTCAGGAATGAATCATTATATAGACTAAAATTTTGAGCTTGGAAATGGAGACGACATAAGAAATACAAAATCCTGAGTGGAGCAAAGAAGATACAGGCAACCAATGAATGACCACTAACCCTACTAATACAAGACCTAGTGAATCTATTAGGAGGCAAGTTGTAAAGAAATGAACCAATCCAGTAGCAAGCTAAGAAACAGGTATCCCTGTAATATTGCACATGATAACAATTTATTTTAGCTTGTAAAGTGCCTGACAAAAATATGGGTCAGAATCTATTTGGGGCTATTATATACGTTACTTCATATTTAAGTACAACATATCAGAATGTTCTTGCTAGTTCATTAGTTCATTGTCAGGAACATTTAAATATCAAGACAAGCTTTTTTTTTTTTTTTTTCCTTATTCTACTACGTCATGCTCTGCTCATGCACTGCTGACAACTACCACAGACCAGATACTGGGCCAAAGGAATGTAGAGTCTCACTCTGTACCTCCATCTATGCTGTCATGTATTCATGCCATTTTTCTGACCAATTTTGTTCAGTGTAGTTCTACAGTTTGATTATGATTTTCTGAAAATGGCATTTCTTTTGGCATGTTGTGGTTTAACCCGGCTGGCAGCTAAACACCACACAGCCGTTCGCTCACCCTCCCCCCTCCCTCTCTGGGATGGGGGAGAGAAACGGGAAAGTGAAGCCTGTGAGTTGAGACAAAGACAGTTTATTAAAACAGGAAAATAATAATAACAATAATAATAATAATAGTGATAATGATAATAGTATTAATAATAATAATGTGTAAGAAAACAAGTGATGCACAATGCAATTGCTCACCACCCGCTGACCGATGCCCAGCCTATTCCCGAGCAGCCAGCCTCCCACCCCGGCCAGCCACCCCTATATATTGTTTAGCATGACATCAGATGGTATGGAATACCCCTTTGGCCAGTTTGGGTCAGCTGCCCTGGGTCTGTCCCCTCCCAGCTCCTGCTGCACCCCCAGCCTGCTCGCTGGCAGGACAGAGCGAGAAGCCGAAAAGTCCTTGGCCTGGTGTAAACACTGCTCTGCAACAATTAAAACATCAGCATGTTATCAGCGCTCTTCTCATCCTAATCCAAAACATAGCAACCTACTAGCTACTATGAGGGAAAATTAACTCTGTCCTAACTGGAACCAGGACACATGTGTTCTTCTTGATGCTCAGATTTGTCTTCCATCTATCCAGATCAGCTCACTCCATTTTTACCTATTTTGGTTTTCTTTTCTTTTCTTTTCTTTTCTTTTCTTTTCTTTTCTTTTCTTTTCTTTTCTTTTCTTTTCTTTTCTTTTCTTTTCTTTTCTTTTCTTTTCTTTTCTTTTCTTTTCTTTTCTTTTCTTTTCTTTTCTTTTCTTTTCTTTTCTTTTCTTTTCTTTTCTTTTCTTTTCTTTTCTTTTCTTTTCTTTTCTTTTCTTTTCTTTTCTTTTCTTTTCTTTTCTTTTCTTTTCTTTTCTTTTCTTTTCTTTTCTTTTCTTTTCTTTTCTTTTCTTTTCTTTTCTTTTCTTTTCTTTTCTTTTCTTTTCTTTTCTTTTCTTTTCTTTTCTTTTCTTTTCTTTTCTTTTCTTTCTTTTCTTTTCTTTTCTTTTCTTTTCTTTTCTTTTCTTTTCTTTTCTTTTCTTTTCTTTTCTTTTCTTTTCTTTTCTTTTCTTTTCTTTTCTTTTCTTTTCTTTTCTTTTCTTTTCTTTTCTTTTCTTTTCTTTTCTTTTCTTTTCTTTTCTTTTCTTTTCTTTTCTTTTCTTTTCTTTTCTTTTCTTTTCTTTTCTTTTCTTTTAAATAAACATCCTGCTTAGGTTAATTAAATAGGTTTCTTTATTCAATTACATGTTGTTCTTACCTTGCTATTGACTCTATTGACTAGAAAGAACTACCTTAGTGTTTCTAACCCTAATAACATATCGATAACCATGCCTCATCAGTAGTCCAGGCCTTGCCTTTCTGTTCTTACTACTATTGTTTCAGTCCTATTATTCAAAGATATATTCAACCATATCTAGGGGAGGCAAGTCTGCAGTTTCCCTTTGAAAAAGTCTCCCACTGTTGAGTCATCTTACCAGAAATCATTATCATTTGTGTTTATATTAAGGACAATAAGGTTATCAGCAGTAGTCAGCAAGGATTTATGAAGGGGAAATCATGTCACATGACAGCCTTCTATGATAAGATGACTGACTTGGTTATATGAACGCTCTCTTGAGATGTTTGCTGATGATACAGAACTGGAAGGAGTAACTGATAAATCAGATGGGTATGCTGACATTCAGAGGGACTTCCACAGGCTGGAAAAATGGTCGAACAGGAATCTCGTGAAGTTCAACAAAGGGAAATGCTAAGTGCTTCCTCTGGGGAGGAATAACCTAAGTCATCAGGACAGGCTGGTATCAACTGGGTGTAAAACAGCTTTTCAAGGAAGGAAATCTGGATCCTGGTGGGCAAAAAGTTGACCATGAGCCAGCAATGTGCCCTTGCTGCAAAGAAGGCCAACAGCCTTCTAGGGCTGAATCAGGCAGAGCATTGCCAGCATGTCGAGAGAGGTGATTTTTCTCCTCTGCTCAGCCCTGGTGAGACTCATCTGGTGTGCCGTGCCCATTGCTGTTCTGCCCAGTATGAGAGAGACTTGGACTTACTGGAGCGAGTCCAGTGAAGTGACATGAAGATGATGAAGGAACTGACATATAAGGAGAGTCTGAGACAGCTGGGACTGTTCAGCCTGGAGAGGAGAAGGCTCAGGGGTTTTGCATTAATGCGTATAAATATCTGATATGTGGTGGAGAGTAAAGAAGACAGAGCTGAACTTTTTATTTATTTATTACTTTATTTTATTTTATTTTATTTTATTTTATTTTATTTTATTTTATTTTATTTTATTTTATTTTATTTTATTTATTTTATTTTATTTTATTTTATTTTATTTTATTTTATTTTATTTATTTTATTTTTTTTTTTATGGTGAGGGTGGTCAAACAATGAAACATGTTGCCCAGAGAGGCTATGAAGTCTCCATCCTTGGAGATCTTCAAAGCTCAACTGGACTGGGAAGCCTGCTGTAACTGACCCTTAGCTGAGCTGGGGTCTTGATGACTCCATCTCGAGATAGAGTGTCTTCCCACCTCAGCCAGTCTAATTTCATGTTTATTATATTTTTAAAAATCCCTTGTTGTCAAATTGTAGTAACTGAAATTACTTTAAAGTCTAGCTGAGATGCCAGAGCACTTACTCTGAGAACAGTGTCCTTATTTATTCTTTCATTAGCCTTTGTTCCTGAAATATGTGAAGATATATAGTTATGGACATGGGAGGAAAGAAAAGAATGTTTTCTCAGTGATCTAGGCCTAATTACCAGGGTCAGAAATGTTCAATTTCAGATTACTCAAATTGTTTTTATTATAATCATTTCTTGTTCCCAATTTAGCAAGACTATAGTTCTTACAAGATAGCTATTTCCATAAGTTGAAATATTATTTCATCTGTATGATTTTAATAATTTACACACTTAGAAAGTAATACATGAAGTTAAAATAGGAAAAGAAAAAATATTCGGAAAAGTATCTAAGAATTCCCATATTTCGGTTATATTTTCAGGGATGCCATCTGAGCTTGTGTTCTTTGAAAAAGACGCCTATCTAAACCTGAATTTTTCCCAGCAGTCTTTTCTTTTAAATTCTCTTGCAATTTTTATGATGTGGCTGATTACTATATCCCATAAGAAGTTTAATGACTGAACTTTCTACACAACTGGCACAACTTTTAGTCTACGTCAGGTTATTCTTCCTAAGGTAAATTAATAAAAAATCTCCAAAGAAAAGAACTTGTATAGAAAGCCAAAGCAAAGAAGCAGTCAGTGGTAGTGTCCAACAAGAGTACAAAGAAGTGTATACTTGCTCAAAAATTGTAATTTGGTTGCCAAGGTGATACACAAAGAATACATGAAAGTTAAGAATATTTATCATTTATGCAGGCTCAAGGTCTTTATATGCTTCAAGAAAGATGTGTTTCAGGTGATACAGACGTATTAATACTCCAATAAAATAATTATTTAAACTTTTCCAACAAGAAGAATTGCAGAGTCCTGCCCCTGGGGAGGAAAACTCCAGGTACCAGGACATGCTGGGGGCTTCCCAGCTGAAAGGCAGCTCTGCAGAAAAGGATCTGGGGGTCCTGGTGGGCACCAAGTTGTTAGCCACTAAGAAGGCAAACAGTGTTCTTGGCTGCACTAGGCAAAGTATCATCAGGAGGTCAAGAGGGATGATCCACTCGCCACCAGTGAGGCTACGCCTGCGCTCTCTTATGTCCAGTTCTGGGTCTCCCAGTGCCAGAGAGACCTGGAGTTACTGGAGAGTCCAATGAAGGGCCACCAATGAAGGGACTGGAGCAGCTCTCCCATGAGGAGAGGCTGAGAAAGCTGGGAATGTTCTGCCTAGAGAAGAGGAGGCTCAGGGACGATCTCATCAATGTTTATAAACACCTGAAGGGAGGGTGAAAAGAGTATGGAATCAGGCTGTTTTCAGTGGTGCCCAGTGCCTGGACAAGAGGTAATGGGCACAAAATGGAACACAGGAGGTTCTGTCTAAACATCAGTCAGCGCTTTTGTGCTGTGAAGTTGAGGGAGCCCTTGTACAGGTTGCCCAGAGAGGTTGTGGAGTCTCTTCTTTGGAGGTTTTTAAAAGCTGCCTGGACATGGTCCTGGGCAGCCTGCTCTGGCTGTCCCTGCTTGAGCAGGGGTTGGACCAAATGGACCCAGAGACCCTTTCCTACCTCAACCATTCTGTGATTCCAAGCTTCTGTGATATTTAATCTGATAACATTTAAAGACATTTAGATGATATCTAACATTTGAAAGATACAGAAAATGGCAGCCTCACCTGTAATTAGCTTGTAGTCCAAAAGAACAGTTTATAACCTGAGATATTATAGTAATACCCACTTTCAAGTACCATAAATTGATGCATAACTCAAACATAAAAGCATTATAATGGAAATAATTGAGGTTGCTAAGAGACAAAAGTACCATGAAAAGTAAATCACTACTTTCATTTATCTGTTTATTCAAGCAATAAAGTCGTTATGTGTTTTTGTACCACTGTCTTACATCTGCATACCAAACTCTGAGATTACACCCTGAGAACTTCTTACAGTTCAAGCAAATATATTTGTAATAATAACGTTCCTTCATATAAGCCTTTCACAGCTTGAAAAGAGGCTAAGGTTTCAATCATAGGAATTCATATTCACCATAGATCTCCAGAATATTTCCAATTATGCACTGAAATGACCGACACTTTAACTCCAACAAGAAAGTTAATGGATCTCTGTGCCTTATGCCTGGGGCATAATTGTCAGTTATACAATACTATTTTTTCCCAAACTGGGAAAATTTTGCTTTCAGCCTGTAAGAATGCTATGACAATGAACCATATTTAGAAGGCTGTAATAGAAACTAAGAACTAGTGAAAAGCAATTGATGAATAAAATAATCAAACAGAAGTTATTGCTTAACATGCACAGCTTAAAAATATTAAGTATCTAGGAGAAGGAAACTGCCACAGTATTCTCTGCTCATTTATCTTCTTCATTTTTCTTATCTGGGAAGCCATCCAAGGTCATCCAGTGGGGAAATGCTGAAAGTAAGATATGTATTCCACATCACTTCTCCCCAGGGCTGAGATGCGTCAAACAGAGTGGCAGATAAGTACTTCTCACCACTGGAGACTCTCATCTCTGAATTTGTCTGCAGTTATGGCACCTCTTCTTTCTCTCCAGAGCAGAGCAGAAACAGCTACTTCTTTGAAAATTAAACCTCCAGTATTATACAGCCGTTCCTACACAGTATCTTAGCACTTGTTCATAATGTGGCTTCATCATATTTAATTCCTTCTTGCACCCATGTGAATTGAGGCCTTTTTTGTCCCTGGAAACATCTTAGTTTTAAGTTATTTTTGGGTTATGATGCTCTTTGTTACTCCAGGTCTTGTGCTTGCTGGGCAGCAACAGTTCCCAATTTGAGGTGGGATATAGTTCTTTTTTCTACCCCACTCAGTGAGGCCTGAGGAATGGAGCTGCAGCTACATTGTGGCTCTGTTCCTACTTAATTAAAAGGCAGAAAGAACAGGCCCTGTAATTCTATAAACTGTAATTCACCTACACTATTTCCCAGCTTTGGTTTATCACTAATTGCAGTCCTCCACACACAATTATAGGTCATGATATTTTACCAAGGAAGCAAAATTTTCCATGAATGATAAGCTACATGCAACTGAGGACTGTAGTTCTGAGCACCTTTGTGTGGAGTAACTCTGTTAACAAAGTAGCATGCAACCTGACATTATGAGGCACAGAAAAATTGGATATACTAGGGCTCGGAGATGATTTTAGACCCTTGACTCGGATGCCTGTGTTAGGACCCCAGAGTCTCTTTGTGGTAAATGTGGCCATTAGAGCAATTAAGAACAACTCTTTAGGAGCCTCCCTCCACTGCTCTGCACAGCACATGGGCAGCCAGCTTCGGCATAAAGTTAAATGCCTCAAGTAAGGAGGGTGCATATAGCCATTTTCATTAAGCTTAGTAGAAATGACAAAAAGGCCAAATCACTATGTACTGATGCCCTAGCAACCTTTCGATGTAGTGCCTTTGCTGTAACAGCAGAGAATTTGGTCCCATAAGATTATTTCTGCTGTTTGCCAAGAGAAAGGTTAGGAACAGTTGAGAGCAAATATCCTGAGATAATAAAATCTTTAAGATTTTACATTGGATTAGTCCTCAAATAGTGAAAAGCTACACAGAAGACCTGAAGCTAAATGTTTCAACTCTCCATTTCACTGGTGTCAATTAACCCTTTCATGAAGAGAGTATCCCAAGATACATACCATCTCCACAATGTGTGTGTCTCAGTCTCAGGGCGTGGTATTCAAGCAACAGATGTACTGCTTTTTGAGACAGAGTGCATGTTTGTGCAATGGCAGGTGGTTATTGATGCCACTTATAAGGCAGGGCTTCTGCTGTCAGTATTGTATACCAAATCTGGACTATTTCAGCTACTTTCTTTCACAATGGCTGGAGACACAGGAGTGCACAAAACAGTTTTAATTCTGCAGTTCCACATTAACACAACAAAATGCAAAAATGCATAGCTCTTTACTGAGGCTTTAGAATGTGCTTTTTAAATTTGTTTATTTATTTATTTATTTTTCGTGAAAGTTTGTTTATAATTTTACTGTACAGGAACTTGAGCTAATGCTAGGTGGTTTAGTGGGATACTGGAAACTGCATGTCTATCCTGGCAGGGTACACTATCTCATGTGAAGCTCAGTGACTCTTTTTGGGACCAGAATGATCAAGTTAGCTCAGCTAATGAGTAGTTGATTTTCATGTGGGAAGTAAATGTCCCTGTTTGAGGAGGGGGTTGGACCAGATGACCTCCAGAGGTCCCTTCCAACCTCAGTCATTCTGTGATTCTGTGATGTATCTTTTTCAGTCAGTTAATGTTTCTGGTTATTGTGGTAATTTTTTCTGAAATAGAACTGTGGAAATGCAACCTGTCCCCCTGCAGCCCATGGGTCCCACATGGAGCAGATCTCCATGCTGCAGCCCGTGGAGGAGCCCCCGGTGGAGCAGGTGGATGTGGCCTGGAGGAGGCTGCGGCCCATGGAGAGCCCCCGCAGGAGCAGGCCCCGGGCCGGAGCTGCAGCCCGTGGAGAGGAGCCCACGCAGGAGCAGGGGGTCTGGGGGGAGCTGCCGCCCGTGGGGGACCCGTGCTGGAGCAGTTTGCTCCTGGGGGATGGACCCCGTGGTACGGAGCCGTGTGGGAGCAGTTCTTGAAGAGCTGCGGCCTGTGGGCAGCCCCCCAGGCTCAGTTCGGGAAGGACGGCATCCCGTGGGAGGGACCCCACGGGGAGCAGGGGCAGAGAGTGACCGTGAAGGAGTGGCAGAGACAAAGTGCTATGGGCTGACCACAGACCCCATTGCCCATTCTGCTGCACTGCTCAGGGGGACTGACCACAGCCCCCATTCTCCATTCCCCTGTGCTGTTCAGGGGGAGGAGGGAGAAGACTTTGGATGGGGGAGAGGTGTTTTTAGTTTGTTTTTAGTTTCTCACTGCTCTAGCATGTTAGTAATAGGTAATACATTACATTAATGTCACAATGCTGAATCTGTTTTGCCCATGACAATAACAGTTGAGTGATCTACCTGCCCCTGAGCCCTTTCCATCATATTTTCTCTCCCTTTCCCTTTAGGAGAGAGAGTGAGAGGGTGGTGGTTGTGGTGGAGCTCACAGCTAAGTTAAACCACCATAAGGCCACACCCAGAGAGAAGCAGTTGATGGCTCTATGTCCGTGTGGAGGCTGGTGACAAGTAGTGTTCCTCAGAGGTCTGTCTTGCGACCAGTTCTTTTTAATATCTTTATTAGTGACATAGACAACGGGATGGAGTACACTTTCCATAAGTTTGCAAATGACACCAAGCTGAGTGGTACAGTCAATACACCACAAAGAAGGGATGCCATCCAAAGGGACCTGAACAAGCTAGAAAAGTGGGCCCCATGAACCTAACAAGGATCAAGAAGTCCAAGTGCAAGGTGCTGCAGGGCAATCCCAGACATGAGTACAGACTGGGAGAAGAACTTCTTGAGAGCAGCCTTGTGGAGGACTTGGGGGTTCTGGTGGATGAAAAGCTCCACATGAGCCAGCAGCGGGTGCTTGCAGCCCAGAAAGCAAGCTGCATCCAACCCAAACAATTCTATGATGATGAAGGTGGAATCAGTATAAAGCTCTTGAATACTGCACAACTGAGCCATGTAGATATGAAATTTGTGTGTTGTAGATTGTGGATTGCCAAAACAGAAGATATGAAATTACTATAGAACGGAGCTCTGCAAGAGAAACCTATTTATGGATTGACACAGCAACGTGTATCAGCTTGTAGAAATCAACACTGAAGTATCTCTCAAGAAATCTCAGCTTTGATAAACACATTCAGGTTTTAAAATTAATTCTTTTGTAAAACCGAACAAGAGGAAAAAATGACTGTGGTCTATAATAATTTACGTATGCTGAAGATATTTAAATTAGAAAATGCTTTCAATCTCACAAAGTATTCATGAAATATTGTCTAGCAATTTCAGTCAGAGAAGGTCAAACAATGGAAAAGATGGAATATAACTCTTTAACAACAAATTGTCAAGAATGTGATCCATTCTTTGTCAGCTGGAACCTTTAAATCAAGATTAAATGTATTTGAAGACATGCCTAATTTAAGCAAGGGTTAAGGTGCAAGAATGAGTGCAATACTGTGTCATGAGTTACCTAGAAGATCAATCTAGATTTTCATAATATACGGCTTTAAAAGCTATGACTTTAAAGTAAGTAAAAAGTGAGCAGATCTAGGAGTTAATTTGAATATTTTCAGTAGAAAATAAGGTCTTGGAAGGTCATATTATTGACATGCAAATTTTTGTAGGGAATTTTTTGCAAGCATAAATATGTGATGTATCACATACTACAGATTGTTTCCTACTTATTTTAACAAGCGTCTTCACTTCTGATCTGTAATACAGAGAAATATTTCCATTGTCATAGAAAACAAAATTTGTCATTTCTCATTTTAGGCAGCTTAAATATTGTTGAGGAGTGGAATTAAGCAACAAGCAAATAAAGAAAAGCCTACATGGTTAAAAACTAAATCCCTGTATGAGAAATACTGTATTGATTCTATTGAGTGACTGTGAAAGATCTGGCAATATAGGAACATTTATATTTGTTTGTTTGTTCTCCATGCTGTTATAAGGTCAGTAATGATCAGTATCATGGAATGGACATGTATTACCTTTACAGATAACACTTACTGCCTTTTCATGGTTCAGAACTTCACCATTCATTCCAATAATGTTAAACAGCAACAATTAGTTAGTACAATTAATATTGAAGGAAAATATATTTTTCTGACCTATTGGACTATGCTTTGAGACTCTCAAAGGCCTGCCAGACTCAAGATTGTCTTAAGTATTGTTCATACGTTCTGACTAAGGTAGAAGACAATTTATAGAGAGTGGTATTGACTTTTCTTTTAAGAATCATCTCAATAATTCTAGGTTTTCTTGCCATGTACTTGCTTTTCTTGGTAATTTTCCTTGCTACCAGATGTTAATAACACATAAAGAAAACATATAGATGAATATATCTATCTTTATTTCCAGAGCACTTAAAATGGCAGAAACACATAAATTACCTTAAAATACAGCATGAGATTAGATAATTGTGTGGCTAATCTGCGTTTACAACTACCATGATTTTTCAAGTGGCTCTACCAATGTGCCAAGCTACAAGTCCCCTCAGTGCTATAACTGTGCGTGAATCAAGGCACAGAATTTGCAAGAAGTTGCACACACCTAGAAATTGTAAAATAGCAGAGTTAAGAGTAAGAGGGAAGGGACTTGAACTTTGTTCAAGTGAACCTTAAGAATTAACTAGATCATGTTCATTAGAATGTATCAGCCTGAGAACTGGTGCACCCTTACTGCTGGTCCTGCAGCTTGTTATTAATGTCATGTACACAGAGAAGTCATTGGGCTGAAACTGTGGCTAACCAAAATACGAGAATACTGTGTGGCCACACATTTCAAGATCTTATAACTGATTTTCATTCTGTAACAAAATGGAATTAACCTTTTTCTTTTTACTTTTCAAGTAAAATTCCTAAGAAAACCTAACATAAATAAAAGTCTTTAGTATTTTTTTGCAGTACAGGAGAATTAGCCTCTGGTACATGATTGAGACTAATGATATGAAACTACACTTTGTTTATATTTCAGATGAACATTAGATTATTAACTTTTATGGAACTGTAACATCAGTGTGTCTTGCCTTTTGTGGCGAGTTACCATTGGCTGGGTCCAGATGTCTACTATTCTCTCACTCCCCTTCCTTAGCAGGACACTTTCTCACTTCCTTTCTTTTTCTCTCTTTCATCCTCTTTTGACTTTTGACTCTTTTGATATATATATTTATCCAAGATGTAATAAATAAACCTTTTCCAAACAGAAAAAAAAGATATGTTTCAGTTAAAGTTTTCTGTTTCTTTGAAGATGAAGTTTTCTTCAGGTGTGGCAAGAATACATTCTACCAAGGTCTTCTGAAAAAAAGAACACCAATATCTAGCTTTGGACAAATACAGGAGAAGAATTCACCTTTCTGCTCTTGATACACCCATTGGTGGATGTCTTCAGAGTTAACTCAGCTTCTGCTTCTGCTAATGTCACTGAATGCACTAAGAATTGTTGAAATAAACAATTTCAGTTTGTTGAGGCAATGGTGAAATGTTTCTATTTTATTGGTGCAAAATGTACGTTTTAGAAGCTCTTCACTACATCAAAGTGAAACATTTTCTATGGTCATACTAAAGATTTTCAGTGCTGTCCTATTTCCCATGGTGGAAAAATCAAAAGTTTGATCATTCATTTCACTTCAAAATTTAATTTTAAAAGTAATTTAAAAAGTAATTTTTTAAAAGTAATTTTAAAAGTAATTTCCCCTTGAACTTCTTTTGAATAGTTCTGCCACCAGGAGGCAGGTTAGATCAATTTATTTTTCTTGTGACAGGTGAGACATCTGAGAAGAATGTACCCTCAAATCTATACATACAGTTTTATTAATTTCCTTCTTCTAGGGACTGTAAAGTTAGATTTACTGCCCACAGCTAAGGTATCTTAGTTTCCTAAAAAGATGAATAGGCAAGTTGAGGGAGTGTTATACTCCTATGAACACATATAAATACTCAAACTACTTTTAGAAATTTCATGGCATGCCTGTTTTACATCATTAGATTCACACATGCTTTTGAAAGCATTTCCAGTAACATTAAACATACAATTAATAGTATAACCACTTCAGCTCGCATTAGCCTACAGGATTTTATAAAAATGATACATGTATTTTGGGTTTTCTAGACTTTTGTTTTCTAGACTTTGTTATTAATCGTAGTTCATACAAGTTCTGCATATTTGGGTTGAATTTATTCAGTTTGAGGCTTTGAGTATCTTTTGTTTGATAGAAGATGCACCTGAGAATACAATACTAATGAAAATAGTTGTCCATTTTCCATTTTAACAGTTTTAAATTCCTTGAGTGTCAGAATTGCTTTTTTTTTGCATTTGGTTGAAAACAGAATCATTACTTAGATAGGGCAGTTATTTTTTTCTCTTTTAAAAGATAACAGTTAGATGAAAATTGCTGTTTTTTAACACTTTAATAGCTAGTCTTTTTCTAATGAAGATAAACATTTTGTAGTAAAAACAAAATCATTATCTTGTCTGACTTACTGGCTTAAACTGAATAAGAGGAATAATTATTTGGCACATATATTACTTTTAATACTAACTAAAAAAAATAAAATAAGAACAACATTGAATAGAATATTTTCTGTTAAACTCCAATATTTTGACATACCCATCTTTGACAATGGAATTCTTTAGAATCAGAATTTTTAAACTGAAATAATAGCAGCATAATAGCTTATAGAATGGAAAATCAGAGGTGCATAATTACTTGATATTTCTGCTTTTCAGCAAAATTTTAAACAAAGAATATTTAATTCTGCAATACAAATTACCTTACTGGAAGTGTAAAAATGAAAAAAAAAAGAAAAAAAAGAAACAACTCAAAAGATATATATTCATCTTTGTCTCACAATAAGCAGTCCGGTAAGTTATGAGAGATGGAAGCTTTCTTAGATAAAGAAGACAAATTGAACCTGGGTCTCCCATATTCTGAATGTATGCTACATCTTTCAGTTATAAGATAAAAGGGCAGCATCATACAGAAGATTCAGTGTGAGGCTGACACCTTAATCTAGATGCCAACATGTGGCCTAGATGTCTAGCATTATATCGATGTGATGTCTAGTCAGCAGGGAGCCAATGGAGCCTAGAAACTAATTCATTTGCCTTTACAGTGAACTCGGTGCCACATCCTTGATATTAGCAGGAGCCTGGCAGATAGACCATGGGTCCAACAGAAGAGCTGTGTCCTTCTGGAGTGACAGCTGGAGGCCAGAAATGTTATCATGAACTATTTCAAATCCCCCCATATAGCTCTGCATGAGCAACTGCATCAGACTCTGGGTGTCTATTTGAGAATGGTCTCACGTTTCCTGGGTCTCTCATGAGAGAACATGATGACCATATTGCTATTGATTGCAGTGGAAGCTGAGATATGTAAGTCAAAGGTGGACTCCTACATATATACATCTACTTTTAGAAATTTTAAACTTGGACTAGGTCCTGCTCTCTATCTTTGTGCAGGAGCTGTCAACCTGGACACTAATGTATTTGAGAATCAAAACTGTTCAAGGGATTAAACACAAATTTATATTGCTAATAGAAACTGCAGTTTGATGAATAATAAATTCAACTACAAAAGATGAATTTTGTCAGGCTTACAAAAAGTGAAAGAAAGGCTGAAAATAAGCTTATAATAAGTGACAAAAATGCTTCAGAAAGAGTATTATCTAATTTAAGATTCAATTTTAATCTGAAAAAAAGGTAATCAATAACTTTTTTTTTTTTTTTTGGAGATTATATTAAGCTGCTAACAGTGAAGATGGGAAAACCTATACAACACTTTACTTTTGGTAAGGTAGTTTTGGAAATGTGCTAGGCAGAAATCCAAGCAAATTCATCACAAAAGCTGCTGGTAATAACAAACGAAACAGATGTGAAAAGAAATAGCCTTGGGTTCCTCCAACATGGTGCATTTATGTAAAACAAAGATCAGAGCTAGGAAATGCCTTGTCTTGCCAGCCGTACAACAGGTTCCATGATGTGGGGATGGGACTGGTCCTGACCCTGTGGTCTAAAGCCCTGGGGGCTAAAGTCTCCTGAAATATAAAAAAGCCCACTACAGTGGTGCTGGGGGAAGCACCGCACAGTGAGGGATCCATAGGCAGGCAGGGCAGGAGAACTGCTAATTGTTTTAAGGAGCTTTTAATGCCAACCAGCAGAGCTTCAAAGTATGCTTTGGTCCTGGGGACAGTGTTGTACAAAGCTTTTCCCCAGGGAGGTTAATCTTCATTTTTTAGATTTGTTTGCAGACTTGACATCTTTCGTGCTGATTTCTCCTTTTTCAAGGAAAACTCTGTTCCT